>NC_039273.1:27120790-27395790 GCF_003368295.1 Carassius auratus | reverse complement strand
TCTCTTTGTCTACTGACGCAAATTATGAATTTTTTTACCAAATTTTATCAGGTTACTACGTTTTCTCCACAGTTCTCATATTAGTGAGAGCTAAATTATATTTCAGAAATATCAGAATGTTCTAGAAATGCATAATCTGTTCTCGTCGTGTTGATTCCCTGTCTGCTCATTTCAGGTGATTTGAAGATGTTATCCCGAAAAAGAAAACATGGCTCTCCAGATGCTGAGAGGTATGAGATGTCATTTTGTTAGATATTAGATATTGAAATGTACTTTCCCCTTATGACAGCAATTGTAAACCCTTTAATTCACTTTAAACCCACCACAGTAACCCATCTAAGAAACAAATAACAAGCCTGAGAAACTCTCCGAGAAGAGCCACTCGACAAAAAGAGAATATTCCCATCTCGCTGGCATCACCCCAAAAGATTCTCAGTACACCTAAGAAGATGCCGAGGACCTCTTCACTAAAATCTCCTCCAAAACGAATCTCGCCACGAAAAACTGCATTGGGAGCGGGATCCTTCTACAGCAAGCAGAAACCTCTTTATCTCACACCTCTGGAAAGGAAGCTGTTAAAGGAAACCAAATCACCGCCATCAGTCCCTAGCAAAGAACCATCATGTCTCCCTGGAAATCCTGTTAAAAAACCAGTGAGGAAGGTCCAAAAGAAAGGCAGTGCCACAGGTCCACAATCTAGCCTAAAAGGTTACTTTATTGCTAAACCCAAAGGGAAAAGTCTCTCTGATGTGCAAACTGATCAGTCGCTGAAGGCCATGGTGGCCCCGATTTCATTTAGCAGTATGAAATCCAAGAGTAAACCCAAGCTGGTTGTGGGAGCAGCTTTCTTCAGCACTGGAAAAAAGCCCACTTCAATGTTCAAAAGATCTGCACAGAGCACAAAGCCTAAAAAACCCTTAACCTATGAGAAACCCACAAAGGAGAAGGAAGTGCAGACAGCGCCAGGAGAACGTTCCCCAGTCCGCCGAGCCATCTTCTTAAAAAAACACCTGAATGCAGACAACACCGCTAAAGTTACTACTGATAAAGTTGAAAAGGACAGCGAGTCAACGCAAGTGATGTTGAGCCCCAAGCAGATGTCCCCTCAGGTCCTGGCACATATGCATGGTATTACCAAAGAGTTAAAGGTGGTTTTGAGGAGATCCGTAAGTCCCAGCAGATCAGCTGAAGCTGATGTTTTCCAGGACTCGACCGCAAAAACAGATTCGGTGTTTGATGTGAGTGACATACCACCACCAGATCACAACAGCTCTCTTGATGAAGGTAAAAAATATCAACTTTTTATAAAAACAAAAAAAAAACGAAAACATATTTGATTTTATAAACATGTTTTTATTATATATTATTTGTCTTACTTTCTAATTTGATCAGTTTTTCTTAGATAACTTGTTAAATTATTTTTTTTTATAAATTCTGTTTTTAACAAAGCAAAACAATGTCTGATTTTTTTTTTATGTTTTGTAAATGATTTTTTATTTCTCCGTCTTCAGAAGAGTCATCTGTCTATCCCATTTTTGGCACTAAGAGGTAAGACAGACATATACTCATTTACTCCTAATGCAGCTGTGTCAAAAAGTCATGGTTACTGTAAAAAATGTATAAAGTTTCAAAATCTTAGCTGCATAAGGCCAATGTTATAGAATGACCTAATGATGTTGTGTGTGCCAGCCAGGTTATATTCAATCTATCAGCTATGTCATGACCACATAAAGTGTTTGATCCTCATCAGTTGTTCTCATCTTTGTTTTAGATCTCGGAAAAAAGGGGTTTTGTCACCACCGCGGAACACCAGCACTCCTTCTGCACTGACTGGTTCTTCTGCTCTGAAGGCAAAAGAGAGAACTGCCTTGAGAAGAGAGATGAAGAAGCAAACAGATAACCAGCTTATCATTGTGAGTAGAAAGTCTAATTGTTGGAGAGAAATAACCTGGTAGTTCTTTTTCACCTAACGTGTCCGGTATTTAGGATGCTGGTCAGAAGCAGTTCGGCGCCACCATGTGTGGGTCCTGTGGGATGCTGTACAGCACAGATAGTCCAGAGGACAACTTCCAGCACACGCAGTTCCATCAGCGCTTCCTGGACACCATTAAGTTTGTGGTGAGCTGTCATGAAGTTTTCATCAATTCTGCTGGGGAAAAAAATACAGCAGTTTCACATTTTGTATGTTTCTAGGGCTGGAAAAAAGAGAGGGTTGTGGCAGAGTTCTGGGATGGAAAGATTATTCTCGTTCTACCTGATGATCCTAAGTATGCCACAAAAAAGGTATGCTGGCAGTGTTTGGTTATAGTTTAAACACTTGCTCTGTCCAGCATAACCTCAAGTATTTCCTAACTTATGCTGCTTTGTTTCAGGCCGAGGACGTGAGACGGATTGCAGACAGTGAATTGGGCTTTCAGCAGATCACTCTCAGTAGCCCGAGCTCAGCCAAAACCTACCTGTTCATCAACAGCGACAGGATGGTGGTGGGATGTCTGGTGGCTGAAAATATTAGACAAGTGAGTGTTTAACAAAAGAATTCTACCATTTGACTTGAGTAACATTGCCATTCTGAGCTATAAAGTACAGTTGACAAGTCTTAAAAGGTTTACGTTTTCCCCCTTCCACAAGTTAAGGACCAAAAAGGTTTCAAATCTGAGCAGAAATGTCATGGCATTAAATGTTTATGCATTGCAAAAAAATTATAATATAATATATATAATATAATTTTTTTCTGAGAAATTTTAATTAAGAATTAACTTGTCAAAAATTAAATGGGTTTTTCTGAGCCCATTGGCAGATATTTGTTCTTGTTTTAATTGTATCAGTTTCTCAGAACACCAAACTATTTTCATGTTACTTTTCAAGTAAATGTAGATTTAAGAATCTTTAGACACTAGAGAACAGGACAAAAATACTAATTAAGCAGTGTGATAAGAAGGTACATTAAATGTGATTTCCATATCATAGTGGTTAGGAAGAGAGCTATTCAATCCTTGAGCTATTTGTGTGTAAAAAAAAAAAAAAACAATTACCATCAAGAAACTTGCAGAAACCCTGAACTGATCTTAGTAAACTCTCATCATACCCAATATCAATTAGGCTTTTCGGGTGCTGGAACAGCAAGAGAACGCCAAAGACATGAGCAAGGAGGATTTCCTGGAGCACCACAGAGCCTGGTGCTGCTCTACAGTGGCGGAACAAGCCATCTGTGGTGTCAGTCGCATCTGGGTTTTCAGTCTGATGAGGAGGAAGGGCATCGCCACTCGCCTTCTGGACACTCTCAGGTACTTAATTTTTATTATTATTATTTTTTATGTTTATCATGGGACTTTGTTTCTGTATATAAAATTGTTTCTTACTAATTCAGGACTACTTTCATGTACGGGAGCCACCTGACCAAAGAGGAAATCGCCTTCTCTGACCCTACACCAGAAGGAAAGCTGTTTGCTACGAAGTACTGCGAGACGCCAACATTTCTGGTGTACAACTTCATCAGTTAAAGAAAAACGTTTCCTGTAGGTTTTAGTATGACTGCATTTGTGAATGCTTTTGTATTTTTTTTTTAATAGATAAAAAAAAAATTGTTAGATGTTCAAATTAAGTTCAGTCTAATATGATCAATCTCATGAAGTGCTCCAGATCTGTTCAGGAGAAAATCCATGTTTTACTGTTGTGCAGAGATTGATGGATTGTCTTTTGACAGTGAATTCATGTTTAAGACACTTAACATTAGGCCAAATGGTATGTATGCTAATTTAGCACAAAAATCCGTTAACTAAGCCGGCCTTAAAGATTCCTGTTTTGGAAAATTAGATTCAGAATTTCCTCTCAAATTAATTGTAAAATGAACAAGAACTTTCAACTGTAATGCTCCTTGCTTTTGACTTTGTACATATTTTTAAATAAATTGTGCTTCATATTTTTTGTATTGTATTTGTGTAGATCTGTCATAGTGAGTTTCAAGAATTCTTCTTGAATTATTCTGTTTTTAGGGTTTCCCATTATATATTGATGAATACTTCCATGAACCTTTGATAAATTGCAGAGCTTAGCTTTATTATCTCTACTTAAGTTTTCAGTTGGTAATATTTTGCCGTTAATTTGATTGTCAAATATTGCATATAGTTTTAATTACTCTGCCAATAAAAACATTCAGTCATTTTAAAGAAAAAGCTAAATGCCTTAATTTAGAGCAGAGGATTTTAACCTCTAATGCAGAGGGTGCAAGTGAGTCTGGAAAAATATGAGAAACATAAAAATAACTGTATACATAGGACTGGTTAAAAGTCATGACAACCATTGTTTATTCTTATACGTCCAACAATTATGTTGACAACAGAAAGTAAATAAATGCATCCACAGCATCACAAATCTAATAATAGAATAGACTGTAGCAGGTAATACAACAGGGCATGCTAACCTCACATGGAGATTTCCATGTTGAATATAATTACTCATTATATTCAGCTATTTTGCTAATATAATCAATATAGTACTTGAGAACTTGCCCTTTGCGAGAGGAAAAAAAAAAATCCATTCAAAAATTCCAATTTTAACGTGTGCTGATTTTACACACAGGTTAATGGTTCAAAAACAGATATGAATTCAACTGGCACTGACAACTACAGTATCTAGAATGTATGAACAGATCAAAAGAATACATAAGAACATATGTAACATGATTAAATCCTCAACAGAAAAGTATTTACAACGTGAAAAAACACCAGCTCACAAAGTAAAACTATAGACAGAACAGTAACCAGACCCAACAGGCAAATAGAACATTTAATCAATTACAGTGACCTCACTGCTTTTGTCACAAAGCTGGGTGTTTGACTCCAACACCTGAACAATGTGAGCTGCCGAGGGTCTTTTATGGGGGTCTTCTTCTGTACAGAGACAGAAGAGCTCCACCATCCTCTGATAAGCCCCTCCAAGAGTCGCTGCGTCCAAAGCCGGCCGAGTTCCCAGTCTCTCATAATATGCATCTTCATCAAAATCATCCTCATCAAAGGAGTTATCTAAAAAAACATTCATTAAATCACTTTAAATCATGGAAAAGTGTGAAAAATGCCAAATATAAGCAAAAGACGAAATAGTAATTTTACCATCATCATCGTCACCCTCAGTGTCCAGCATCTCCAGGTGAGGAACAGAAAGTGTCATCATCTCCCACAGCGTGAGTCCATATGCAAAGATATCGGCTTTGTCTGAGATCACTCCATCTTCCAAAGCTTCCTTAGGCTTCCACGGCTCCGTCCCAATGTAGTGGGCCTTTGGATCACTCACTGAAGAAAAGATTCGAAACATCACAACAGTGACAAGCAAATCAGGGTATCTTCCGTCCATTCCAAATCCGTTTCAAATTAAAAAACAGAAAACGAAAAACTCAAGAGGATTCAAGTGAGAGAACATGAATTAAATAACGAGAAATGGAAAAATGGCTCGTTTATTCGTTATTCCATCTAGGTTAACAAAATGAAAATGAGTTTTTGACTTGATTTCTCATTTTGTCGTTTTGGGTTTAAAAAACGGCTTATGGCTTCAATATTTCATTCGCACTTGTGGGCGGAGCTGAAACGCTCCTTTCATCTGATTGGTCGGATCGCTCCGCCTTCAACTCGGGCTCCTCAGTCTTTCAGAATAAGAGTCATACAAGAGCAATATCTGAAACCAGATGTAGACACATAATTCGCGTTGTTGCGACTTGCAAGTCACCCCTTTAAATTATTTCTAGGTTATAGTATTGTATGAATATTGTCCCACTGTAAATACAGTGCAAATAGTTCTGTCTCCTGGGATAAAAGTGAAGTGGAAATAAAAATCAATAATAGACTGAACAGTTCCATGATAATATGTCTGTAACATTTACCACTCTCATCTTTTAAGTCTAATGGCACTAGGTAGGTGTGTGTGACATTAATAATTAATTGTGGAAATTAATATAGTTAAATTTATTAAATAAATTATAATTATTAGTTTTATTACAGACAAAATTGAATGATGTTTCTCTTTTAGTCTTCTTTGTTGGCCTTGACAACGACTAAAATTGTATTGTTTCACCAAATTCAGCTCAGATCTTCAGACTCGTTTGACTCGTTGCTGTAACTGGTCAGACTTTTTCCTTCTCAAAAAATCCTAGTGACTTTCATTATCTGAGCGATGAAGGTCTTACACTTAAGGTCCACTAGAGGGGGAGACAGGATTTCTGTTTATGTAAGTTTAAATGACAGATAAATACATTAATTTCATGTGTACTACCATGAATATGCCATATCTGTGTAACACAGGTTCTTCAATGATAGATGGGGTGGTAGGGGGGTATACCTTAGCTCAATGATAGCTGTATAATAGAAAACAACATTAACTACTGCAGCTGGTGCCAAATAAAAATGATTACGTTTTGGAAAAACTGCAAGTCAAATGTACTTGCACAAATGACTTGCTGTTACATAATACCACTAATGCGTTGTTGGGGACGTTTTCCACTAGGGGGTAAAGTTGAGTCTTATTTTGGCCACAATTTTCTCTGTGTTGCAGCTAATGGAATGATTGGTGACAAATCTTATTTTGACACTTATTTTGGGGGAAAACCACAAACAATCAAGAATGCATGATTATGTTTCATGGCTTTGCAATCAAAAATGTAATTATAATGAAAGTCAGTGAAAAAAAGCATCCACCAACAATAAATTAGGGGAAATCTTTTTTATCTAATGCTTATAGCAGTTTAATTGAGTGAATGTTTTCATCCCGAACATAATGAAAGGGTAGTGAATTTGAACAATGCACAAGGGATACATAATAATTTTTATTTGGCACCAGCCGCAATTAATGTTGACTGCAGAGTTCAGTTCCAACACACTTGCTTGGACATTGCTACTGATCCTGAAGACCTTGCTTAGCTTAGGTGTGTTTATTTGGGGTAGCTAAACTTTGCAGGACACTGGCCATCCAAGAGGAGGACTGAGAGTCCTGACATTAGCATTTACATTCAGTGCATGTGATTTATCAACACTGAGTACATCTTAAAATGTACAGCTCATGAAAAATAAAAGTTCTAGATGGACAAACATTAAATGCATAAACCAGTGTGAATAAAAAATATATTAAAATACATTTGGAGGTAGGTTAAAAAGCCAGAATGGGAAGTTTTAAGTACAGCTTGAAGTGTGAAGTTTATTCGTGTACACAGATATGGCATATTCATGGTAGTACACATGAAATTAATGTATTTATTTGCCATTTTATGTAAATAGAAATCCTGTCTCCCCCTCTAGTGGACATTAAGTGTAAGACCTTCATTGCTCAGATAATGAAAGTCACTAGGATTTTTTGAGAAGGAAATTTGGTGAAACATTAAAATTTTAGTCGTTGTCAATTACTCTCATAATAAATGATAATAATGTTCAAATATATGTTGGCTTTTTCAAGGCCAACAAAGAAGACTAAAAGAAAAACCATTCAATTTAGTATGTAATAAAACGAATATTACTAATTTATTTCATAAATTTAACTATAGTAATTTTCCCAATTAATTATTAATGTCACACACACACCTACCTATTGCCTTTTGACTTAAAAGATGAGAGTGGTAAATGTTACAGACATATTATCATGGAACTGTTCAGTCTATTATTGATTTTTATTTCCTCTTCACTTTTATCCAAGGAGACAAAACTATTTGCACTGTATTTACAGTGGGACAATATTCATACAATACTATAACCTAGAAATAATTTAAAGGCGTGACTTGCAAGTCACAGCAGCACGAATTATGTGCGCAGCAACATCTGACTCAAATTAACTGTTAATTAACAGTGAGCGGTGGTTTCAGACACTACTCTAGTAAGACTCTTATTCTGAAAGAATGTAAGATCGAGTTGAAGGCGGAGCGATCCGACCAATCAGATGAAAGGAGCGTTTCAGCTCCGCCCACAAGTGCGAATGAAATATTGAAGCCATAAGCCGTTTTTTAAACCCAAAACGACAAAATGAGAAATCAAGTCAAAAACTCATTTTCCGTTTGTTAACCTAGATGGAATAACGAATAAACGAGCCATTTTTCCATTTCTCGTTATTTAATTCATGTTCTCTCACTTGAATCCTCTTGAGTTTTTCGTTTTCTGTTTTTTAATTTGAAACGGATTTGGAATGGACGGAAGATACCCTGATTCAAGCAACACTCTGCATGCCTTCTACTGTCTGATAGTTAAATAAAATGCATTTTAGTATCATTCTAAAAATGATCAACCTTCAGGTCATGGTGTATGTGCCTTTTTGCTATGAAACATGCTTATCCTGTGTTCCCTTGGCTCAGTGTTAGAGCATTGCATTAGCAGTGCAAAAGGTTGTGAGTTTGATTCCCAGGGAACACGTTAGGTAAAAGATTTATAGCCTGAATGTACTGTAAGTCGCTTTGGATAAGTGTCTGCTAAATGCATACATTTAATGTATTTTTAATTTGATCCACACATCATTTTTTAGAAAAATCAAGTTAAAATGTAAGTATTAAACATGATAAAACAGACTTTTTTACATTTAGCCATATGTCTAGACCCCAACAAAGACCCAGAGATTTATTCAAAAATAAGCATTTAAATAACATACAAATAGACATATTACTGTGAGATACAGTGTAGTGTGACAACTGATGTTCATATGTATTTTATGTAAGCAGTCTGTTAAAAAAAGATCTCACTGATTTATATTACAAACAATAAGAATTTCATTTTACATTCTGGCCATGTAAATATCTGCAACTGCACAGTTTTTGTTTTTGCCCAGTTTGGGGCCATAAATGTCTGCTGTATCAAATATGACACTCAACAAAAACACAAAGATTCTTCAGACTATTATTTCACATATTTCGGATTTCATAGGATTAATAGAGTGCTTCTCAACTGATGGGCCATCGTTCAAAATGATAAAAAAAAGAAGTAAAAAAGAAAACCTAAAGTAAAAGAATTTGATTTTCATACCCTGCATGTTTTCATCCAGTGGCAGTGACACACCAACATCACAGATTTTGATGCTATCAAAGTCACCCTTGATGACAACGTTGCATGATTTCATGTCTCCATGCAAAAGCTTTTTCTCATTGTGCAGGTACTGAGGAAAAAAGCCAAAGCGCAGAAGTAGAAGCCTGAGATTTCGTAATAATTACGATATTTAAAGATGGGGAAAAAGTCAAAACAAATATCTGATTTTACAACCACACCTGTAAACCACGAGCAACATGAAGAGCCACTTTCTCAATAGTGGCCACTGGAAATGCCTGCAAACCCTCCTCTCTCCTCTTCTCAATGAGGTCATTCAGAGACTGCTCTCCACCGTACTCCATCGCCAAACACTTAGAGCCGTCTTTTGCTGTGGTAAAAGCTCTGAAGCCTTAAAAACACACAGGAATCAATTCATTTAAAAATATGTTTGTCTTATAATCTTCACATTTACCATAACATTGAAATGTTATACTTTAAAGACATATTTACCAACAATATTGGGGTGATGCAGGTCTTTTAAGATCTTTGCCTCCTCGCACAGACGCCTCTGATAAATGGTCATTTGACTTTTTGCACACTTGCTGTTGATCTTCTTAATGGCCCATGGTGAATGAGTGTGCTTACCCATCCTGATGGAAATAGTGGCATAGATGTTTCAACTTTTCCATGACACTGTAATGGGGTAGGTAGTACAAACATGCATCAGATGTATTTAACTTAAGTTACCGGTTCATGAGATAGACGTTGACTCCAGTCCCACAGCCGAGCTTCTTCATGAAAGGAGAGGCAGGAATGGTGACTGGGGTTCCACATGCACTGACTAATAAAACAATACATTTAAGTTAATTAACTATTTTAATATTTTCCAGAAAAAATAAAATAAAAGGGAAAAAAACGACAATATTTTGATGGGATGTAAACGTTAGTCTTCTTGATCATGAGAAAATCTATGTAACGTTAATGTTATTGTAATCATAGCAACAGACGTTTAAAGATCACTTTACCTGGATTTTTCCCTTTTGCAGGCTTGCAAGGCGTTTTAAAGGCACTAGGTGATTCTTTGTTGGCCTCCATTTCGCTAAAATTAAACAATAAAAGATTATCATATTTTGATGCTACACTTAGAATCAAATTTGCATTGTTCAAAACTGTAAGACAAACGTTAAAAACAAGACTAATCACGCTATACGTAAAATCAAACGTCAATTCATAATGCGTAATATGAACCATATAGATAATATAAACAATTTAAATTACATTAGACAAGAAAGAAGAACTTCAGAGATGCTGAAATACGCGCTCGTATTTGAAAATCACCGGTTAGTTTGACGTCAAATCATGTACGTAATGCTACAGAGTCCGTAGAGGGACAAAACTAACTGCGTACGTTTTTTTTCAGTTCCTTCCATAGACAGCAAAAGAAGGTTCCTTCTCATATTCCAGTGTTAGCCTATTCAGAATTTGAAATAAATACAGCAGAAGTAAAATTTAAATATTAGGTTAAAAGTAATAAAATGAAATACGTTTAAGCTGAATCACTAAAACTACTGGAATTAAATAAAAACTGAACTAAATCTAAAACTGCAAAAAATATACGTAAATTGTAATTAAAAAATAAAAATAAAAATAAGTAAAAGATTAAAATAAAATGAAAACTGATCAACAAAGACCCAATAATAATAATTAATTCAAAATATTAACAATAAACTAAATAATAATAAAATAACACTGACCCTTCAACAAGACACCTTTTATTTCAGAAAGGTTTTCCCCCGTTTCTTTGGGTGTCAAAATTGGAAATATAGCGCGCACTTAATGTAGACTAATTAAACATTGCAGACGTATTTTTAAACATATAGGCCTGGACAGTTGGATGTATGGTCTATTAACCATTATCTAATATTTGTAACTTGTATTTTTATTTAATGTAGCCTAGTGTTATAAAACGCATGGGAGTTGCTTAATGAACTAGTTGTTGTTGTTTTGTAAATAATATTACTTAAATACTCTGCTATGCCCAAGGCAAGTCTACGTACACAACCATGTGGCCCGTGTCCAAGCATGCTTTTATTTCTTTTTTTCTTTTTTGTGCTTCACTCACTGCAGGCTGCCATTTTTCAAGCTTTTGTGTTCAAGCTACTCAGCTGGGCAGAGAGAGAGAGAGAGAGAGAGAGAGAGAGAGAGAGAGAGCAACTCCAGAGCGATTAAGTAATGATATGCAAATCTGTTTGACCATTGACTGTTACATTAAATTGGCCATAAATCATATTAAGAATGGGAACATAAAAGCAAAAAACAAACAAATGCTTCATGAAAAGCCCATGTGATCAGTACCCATAACACAACCATCTTTTCTACTCATGGCTTCAAGCTATTTTAACACGTTTGGCTCTGAGGGCTTGTGCTATTGTCTGGCAAATTGTCTTTCATACTATGCCTTGAGCAAAATGGAGAAGATAATACTCCATGCTGTGCCATCTATTATAACTGGGAAATGATAACAAAAGCACCTGGTACTCATGAGAAGTTTATTTGCTTTTACTTGTTTATTGTCAGGCAAAGATCATTTTAAATGAATAAAAGGCATGGGTGTGTAACATGAATGTTCCCCATATAGTAAACCTTTGTTGCTCTGGTGTAACAACAGATAACACTGTTCCGAGAGGTCTAAAGTTTAGTTAATTCAAGTCTGGTTTACATTTACTCATTAAAGAGATGCTTTTCTGACAGAGAATACTGAATACTACTAACAAACCAAAAAATGAGGGTTTTAAACCTTTGGATGCATTATCCTGCCTTAAAGGAATAGTTCACCCAAAAATGAAAATTTGCAGAACATTTACCCTTAGGCCATCCAAGCTGTAGATGTGTTTCTAACAAACACACAGCTTTTCACTTCACAAGATGCTAATTGATTGATCGCTGTGATGTTTTTATCAGCTGTTTGGACTCTCATTCTGACGGCACCCATTCATTGCAGAGGATCCACTTATGAGCAAATGGTGTAATGCTGAATTCCTATAAATCTGATGAAGAAACAATCTCATCTACATCTTGAATTACCTGAGGGTGAATTTTGAGCAGTTTTTTTTTGGTTTGTTTTTGTGTGAAGTGCTGACTGTAAAAGCAACCAATACTGACATTTTAGCAAGTACACTATTTTATGTTCACTGTGTGTTACATAAAAATGCTGTGAAACTGTTTAGAAATATATTTCTTGATGTTTTGCATTTTCAGAAGTCTAGCAGTTGCTAAGAAACCTGGATGACTGCGGTCTGCTTTTGCTAATATTAACCAATTTTAATGTATCAAACATTACATTTGGTAAAGTCAGCTAACACAAACTCAACAGATCTTGACTTTAATTGAATTCAGTGGTTCTCAGCTGTGAGAGTGGAACCCCAACACAGTACCAATTTAGTTTTTCTGTGTGTAAAGTAAAAAAAAAAAAAAAAAAAAGTTCCAAAACCAAACACCACACTATTCTTTGATTATTTGTTCTGATGTGATCAGATCCCCAAAAGTCATTTTCTTGTCTCTCGATTTCATGCTCTCACCAAACAATTTTCCACAGCACATGTGAATCTGTATTTAATATAGTCTAGGTTGTATTTTCATCCACCTTGCAAAATTTAGTTGGTTTATGAAAACAAGTGCATGTCACATAACGTCCATTTTGGCATCTGTCTAAAAAAAAAACATATAGGAAGCATTTTCTCTTCCATTTTAAACGTTTAACTATTTTCCTGTCTCATCTATGCATGATTATATGGTAAGTTGCATTTTATTATTTTGATAAAATATTGTTTTTCTCTATTGTCCAAACAAGACTTGCAACATATGTTTATGGTCGTGACCCACCAGTTGTGAATCACTGATAATCAAACCATTTCCCAGATGGCCAGTAGTTAAAGATGATTCTAAATGATCACACACTTTAATCAAGCTAAAGCAGTTGGTGGGTATTATTAAAGATGAAACATTGAATTTTCATGTAAAATCAGTTTAAATTTGTTCTGCATACTACATGCAAAATGGGAAAATTCAACACCTCTTATTTAAGATTTGCATTCGTAGACAAAACACAGAAAATATACAGGTACAGACCTTTTATACAGACTATGGTACAGACACTGCAGACATAATCATTCAAAATAAAAACAGCCCAAATAATATAAAGGAATAGTTCACCCAAAAATGTCAACAGTTACTCACCCTCATGATGTTCCAAACCCGTATGACTTTCTTTTATTCTGCGAAACACACACACAAAAATATTTGGAAGAATAATTTGGTAACTGAACAGTTTTGATTACCATTGACTTCCCTTTTTTGTCCATACATTGTAAGCCAGTAGAAATCCTAAACCATTCCCAACATTCTTCAAAATATCAGCTTTTATGCTCCACAAAAAAAAAAAAAAAATATGTCATACAGGTTTGGAAAGAAATGAAGATGAGTTAATGATGACAGAATTGTCAAATTTGAGTAGACTATTTAGATATTTGTTTTCCCCCAAAATATATTTCAAACTTATCCTAAAATAAAATTATATTTTGTTTTAAGTCAATAAAATGGCACATCTGTTATTGGGGACTCCTCGTATAGTTATTCTCCCTCTAATATACAAACAGACTATACCTTTTTATAAAAAAATAAATATTTTTCATAAAATCATGTTCAGGACAGAAAAAAGGCAAACATTGTTCACAACATCAGTTCAACAATACTTAAATTTAACATGCGTTGCTGTCAAGCGGGAAACCAATCATCAAGGACTTTGAACCTCCATGTTGTCAAGTAAAGTGTCTTTCTTAAAGAACTTTAAGGTGCGAATGGATCTCCAGACCCCTACGTAACTGTCGCTCAGAGATTGTCTCGTAGGATTGTCTGATGGGATCCCCGGTCTTTCTAATTCTATGGACTCTGCCACTTTATTCTCACAAATTGGACCCTGGTCATGGCTGTCAACTGATGCCGTCAGGCTGCCATTGGGAATGCTCTCCAGATCATTTGGAAGAGTTTCCATATCTCCATCAGGCTTGGCTGGTTCCACGTCAGGTTCTCCAGGTAGTTCTTCATCCTTAGCAGACTCGTCCATATCCTGGTAGGTTAACTTCTTTTTGGTTTCATGATATTTCACCGCACAGTAGGTGATGGAGCCGATGGTGTTCACTACCACGCCTACCACAAACAGTTTGGTTGGCATTACATCACTGAAGGCAAACATGCCCACAGTGATGGTAGCTATACTCTTGACCACCCCCACAAAACTGGTGGTGACAGCTGAGTTGATATAAGTACACTGCAGTGTGGTGAAGTTCATTGCACAGCCGATGAGGATGCAAGTACAGAAGATGCCTGTGATATACGGGTTCTTCCAACCTTCATACGTCCACATGTCAATGGCATCCATGCTTATGATGGAACAGATGAAGAGAACGGGAGAGGCCACCACTGCAATAGTGTACTGGGCTGTGAGCGGCCCATAATCACTATCTGCACTTGTTTTTTGGATGAGCACCAAATAGGAGGCGTGGACAATCACAGCTAAAATGCCAGTCATGTAGCCAAAAGGGTCACCTGTTAGATCTCCAGCACCTGCAGGAAAACAGAACGAAGCACTGCAAAGTTAAACAGAGACTGCGCCATACATGATTTATGGCCATTATCAACTGAAACTCTGTATGAGAAGCGTGTTTTATCACAATGCATAATACAGAATGGCAGGAATCGCACAAGATTAAACATCAAACTAGACAAAACAAGTTATTATTATTTTTTGCTTGAATTTTCAGAAGCAGTTCAAAACACATTAGTAAAACAATGTTGCTATAATAGTCATAGGAACATCAGTATGATATATTTACATAAACACTACTTGGAAAAAATAAATGACAATTAGGAATATACAGAAAAGGAGACTTTATGGAAGGCTAGTTATCAAACCAGGGCAAGTTGTCACAATGGCTATGCTTGGTTGGGTTGTTGGGTTTATTTAGTTCAAAACCTTCATAAATTAGAATAATGTTTATGAATTTTATCATCAAAACGAAGAGTCAACAATATAATGAAGTTAATAAATGTCAAATTTATGTTGTCATGTGGTGTTTACATGTAACAAATGTATTCATTACAGTGAAGGTTGTTTTCAATATAATAGCTGTTTCATAAATTGTTTTATTTTTCGTGATTGTTTTACTGTTTAAATGACAGTGTGTTGTGACAACATGCCCCACTAGTGTTAAATCGATCTTTTATTTTTATTTTTTTACTGGGAATTGCGATGAAAATGTTCCAAGGTTTTTCTTGTAGCCAAGACTTTAAGCTATGTGTCAACAGAAATGTACAGAAAATAATCTATATTAAGAAATATTCACTGGAGTGAAAACTGTGTTTACCTCAGTATAAAGTAAAAACTATTACAAATTGTATTTATAAAGACCTAAATGATTCTTACCAGCCAGTGCTGCTCCTCCAGTGGTGATGAGAACCGCAGTTATTACCCCAGCTGATGGGATCCCGTTCTTCAGCACGCACACTCCAATCCCCAATGTTACCAAGGGCAAGCATCGCTTAAACACAACATACATGGGTAAACTCAGTCCCTTGAGAGACCAGAGGGTTAATGTGGACTGCAAAGTTGCCAAAACACAGACACTAGCAAAAACTTTCACTAACTGGAAGCTGAAGGGTGGTATATCTATTTTGCCCAGTCTCCTCAGCACCTCTAATGTGAGAGCCGCAGTGCCGCTGGTCAGACACTGAATTAAAGTAAGATACGTGAAGCTATAGGTCGTGATGAGGAATTTTAGCAAAATATTCAGCGATCCCGAAAAAAATCCATGCGCAACGGCCACCGAGATGCCCAGCAAACGTCCTTTGCAAACTTCCATGTCTTTCCTCGTAGACTGGGGGTTCCCGGCGTCTCCGTATTACGCACTGAGCTCTGACTCCACTGCTGAATATTCACGTCCACTCTCCTCTCGCGCGTAACTCACGCAGCACGAGCGCGGCTGAATAAATGCGACACACCGCGGCTCCGACTGTCTCTTTCTTTGTACAGTGATTGAATTGGAGTCAGCTGCTGCCAATCTTTTTACTTTGATGTACTTGACACTGTTTTTTTTCTCCTCTGATAAATATGAAAGTTATAAACAAAATAAGATGAACGCAATTTAGTCTGTAAACAAATAGTAAAATTGTAAACCTCCCAAATAAAACTAGGCATACTGTGGTATATTAATACAGACTATAAATGCGTTTCATCTGTATTTTTAGTCATAATACATTTTAGATTACAGAGCCTCTGGTGGTTAAAAAATATGCTAAATATAAATAAAATAAATAAATAAAATATTTATTTCCGTCTGCTAGTCTGAGGAGTTCAGTTTTCTCCCTTTACAGACGAATTTAGTTGGATAAATTAAATAAGTGTTTTTGTTGTAGTGTAAAATTCCCTGTACAGTAAAACTCCCCGAGAATCACCGTAAAATGATTTTACTCTATATGGAAAACGGATGCATTAAAGTCACAGTTCATATTTAAAAAGTTTATGTTTAAATTTCAATGGTTTCACATCAGTTCTGGTGATTCAAGGTCTTTTGGCCTCACAAAAAAAAAAGAAAAAAAAAAAAAAAAGAAGAAGAAGAAAAAAAAGCAAGCCACTGGAAAATCCTTGACAGCCAGAATACAATTAGGCAATATGAATACATAATATGTATATAGAGAATGTTACATGATTATGATACCCATTTATTCAACTATAATAATCTGATATATATCATAGTATTCAAACATTTTATACTATGGTATATACAAAATACTATCACTGCATGGGTGTTGGTTATATCCACAAACCTTTTCATAACAGTATTTTTCTGGTAATCCGTTTATTGCTTGTATACTTTGCATATTCACTCCTCCATACTGACCCAAGAGAAATACAAACAATATTCACTGTGTCCCAGATTTTGATCAAATATTCACCTGTGTCTGTTAAAATTGTGTGGGAGGCAATATTAATTCGATTAAAGGAAAGCTCAGGATTTAAAATAAGAAATCTGAGAATGACAGATTGCATTGATTTATTAATATAAGTTTAACAAACCAGTGAATAACAACAACATACACATACAACATAATCTACCAGTGAGCTTTAGACAACAAAAAGGCACTCAATGCTTAAGGTAAACTCACTTTTAGTTTGATTTTACACTTAAGAAACATTATAATAACACCACACTCAGTTTTTACATTCAGTGACAGCATGAGATTCCCTCTCATCCGCACGGTGCTCCTGATCCATCCCACGGGTTCTCCTTTAATAGTGACATTACGAAAACCACAGTGAAATCTTGGCAAACTCTGTGATTGAAACAGATCCGTGGCTCCCCTGTGCCTTGCGGCAACATTTTCTCATGGTGCACTGACCTCCTGTAGGGCAGCCAGGCATGAAGGGATGAAGACTTTTACAGTCTCATCCCAAGAGCAGTCCACAACCTGTGAAGAAGGCCACAGTCACACAATTAACAGTGCATCTGCATTATTGAGCATGTAAAAGTACTGACAATTTACTTTAGCTGAGCTGAGAGAGCACCCCGCTATTGGAAAACAAAGAGATTTTTATGCAAGTGCAGCTTTGCTGAAATGCACAATAATGATGTTCAGCCAAGTAATTGTTTGTTTCTTTTGATGCTGCTTCAAAGACTTTTTAAAGCTTCTCTTTTTGCCTGTGCACGGAAAACAAGTGTGCATTAAATTGCTACCATACCTTGTATCCTTAACAGTTAACTTTTGTTATGTTTTCCTGAATATAAACTGTTATAGCAATATCTAGAGAAACGGAATAAGGGCAGTTGACATAACATGAACATATAATGATTAATATTTATACATATATAAATAAGTGCCCTCACAAAATATGCCTTGATACAATTCTTTCAAAATGATACATGGACCACTGATCTATATATTCTCTATAATAGATCAGTGATATGGACTATTTATAAAACGCATAGTTGGTCCTTGATTCTGATTGGCTGAGTCACGTTCAATGCTGTTGTAAATTACTCTACAAACATACACCTTTTTCTTTACATTCACTTTGTTGCAACCACAACTGACTCTGAGGAACTACATTGTTTGGTGAAAGAAAACCTGTGACTCACCCATTGAGTGAGAAAAAGTCCTTCATTAATGACTTGACTGCAAAACTGCACAGACACTGAGTGCCAGAGAGCAAGCAACAGTGCAGAAGAAAAAGATGCAGAGAGCAGGAGCGAGGGAGGAGTGAACGGATGGTCAGCTGATAATGGCACAAAGTTTAATATAACTGGAGGCAAGAACACAGGATACATGTCCTCTTTTGGAGAAACGTTCTAGTTTCTTGTCAGAACGTGTGAAGATATGATGCCTCACCTGCTGTGGGTGTGAATGAAGTCAGAGCTGGGCTTTTTCTCAACAGCCGGTTACAGTATAATTACCGCATTCAAAGGCTTCACTTTGTTCAAAAGCATAATGACTGTACAGATCTTCAGTATGTGCGGAGGTGATCAATCAAACTGAAGGGTAAAGGGGAGCGAATTTTCAATGGGAACGTGATATGTCAGCTGTTAGTACTAATCAAAAATCAACCTATAATCATACCCGCTTAGACAATAAATGACATTGGTCGTGTTAGATCCCAATTGACAATGGCTCAGGGCTTGAATATCGGCCTTGACAGCCAGCACGAACAGCACAAGGTGTGTATGTGTGTATGGTTGGCAGTGAACAGGGAGACTGCGGTAGAAAAAGCACTTTACAGTTCTTGCCCTTGCCTTGCAGGAACAACCCACTCCACCTGCAGCCTGCCAACAGCTGTACTTATGCCTTATGTGGAACTAACAATAAGAGAGAATACAAATCTGCAATTTGGCTCTGACACACTGCGGTCCATTTTTCGTGATTTTTCTGGTTGTGCATTATTAGTATAAGCGTATATCAATTTTGATCAAATTAAAGCTTCTTTATGGAATAAAAATAATAATTTCTTTCTTTAAATCAAAATTTTAAATGTTACTAACTCCAAACTTTTGACAGAATATTCTAATAAACACAAAAATCCTATGCAAATACTGGGCGACAGTGTATTTTCAGTTAGCTTTATAACTTAATTTCCAGTTCTGCATTAAATGGAATCAAATTTATTTCCTTTGACTGCAATTAATTCAATGAAATATAATCAAATAAAAAACATTAAATACATTAGGCTCCATGTAAAAAGTCAGAAAGGAAAAGCTTTATATTCACAGGCTTTAGAGCCTGAGGTGAGCTACAGCTCACAAGATATTCAAAGTTAAATCTCAGAAAAATGGCACAGTGGCACAATGGAGCTGAGGAGGGTTTGCTGCAGACATCTCCTCTCAGCTCAGTGATGGCTCATTGACTGCTCTGACTTTTATTCATCACAGTGAGTGCTGGCGTCAGACAGAAGCAGCCCGATGAGGACTGCGGCCCACATCTCAATGAGCTGAGGGCACTGTTATTGTATGTGACCGATTCCTTGTACACGCTCTACGAACAAGGCATGTGCCTCCTCTTTGCAGAAGAGTTTTGTTTTGTGCAACAGACAGACATCAGAGGTGAAGCGAGGTTTATAGACCAGGGCTTACAGTGAAGGATAATAGAAATGAATAGCTGCAGAGTATAGCCGAGTCATGGAAATATTGATTTAAGTTTCTCAATTACGAGTCACTGGTTCATCAGAACAGATGTCATTAAACTGCAGCTATTAAAAAAATAAAATAAAATAAAAATAAATAAAAAAACTAAATCTAAAACATTAATTTTCAGAATTTTTTCATTAAATCACTGCAATGCACTTTCTCATTTTCATTTAGTTTAACTTTACGTAGGCCTACTGAAATAACCGAAATTAACTATGAAGTGTGATTCGTGCCTAGCCGACTACGGTATTTTTTTTAGAACTTAGAAAAAAGATGCTGCAGCCAATGAGCATCCGGCGGGGGCTGGTTGCAGGACGACTCAACCTCCGCAGACAGTTTTTAATGTTTATCAGACAATAACTACTCAAGATTTTGCTTTAGTATAATTTTCGGGACAATTAGGGCTAGATTCAGGATTCGGGATTCAAATTTTTCGGGACGTTTGGTCACCCTACCTGAAAGAGCTACTGCATTACTATCATTCTGGCTTGTTGGTTTTCAGCTAGCGAGTCATCTGATTATGACCGTGATGTTTATGTACTCAGAGTCTAAAGCCAGGAGAGCATATTAAGTGTTGTTCACTGTAATTTAATATTTACAAAGCCGAGTGTGCGCGTTTCACACACCCTTTCCGGGCCACACACAAACTCTGAGTGCTGCTCCAGTGTCTCCAGCAGCGGCTGGTTCTTGGAGCAGTCCCAGAATCTGTGGACGCAGAGCCACAGAAGGCAATCGTGCTAATTGAACAGCCATTTTTCTTCTCTGGTGGGGCTGCTCAAAGCCCTGACGCAGCCCTGGCTCACCAGACCCAGGCTGCTTCATTCAGAAAATGTAATCAAATCACCTCTCTGAAAGAAAAAAAAAATTTATTTGTCTATAAGAAAACATAAGGCAGGCATTAATACTAACACAGAGCAGAAGTGAAGGATATTATTTATAAGCACAGTGAGATGACAGCTGCTCAGGATGTGAACGGCTTTAGAAAGGGATGCTGAAATAAGTCACCAGCGTGGCATCGATACAAAACAGGACACCAAACTCCAAACATCACTCAGTAAAAATGGTGCAAAAACACAATGTAATAAGATAACCTTGTGCCAAATGATTAGACTCACATAACTTTTTCACATAACAACAATATTGTGGAATTTTTTTATTTTTATTTTCTCAAAATTGCAGATTCTGAAAGAAATTCCCTGCAGTTCACTTTATGCATCTATTTATTTCAAATTTATTTTATGAGATTACATTCACAACCAATAGTATCATTGATATCTGTCATACTTCATTTAAAGCAATGCGACAACTTAAACTGATAATTGAAAGAAAGAAAGAAAATAAGTGTTCTTTACACAAAGAAAAGTCTATATCTCTGCCTAATAGTTTGTTAAATAACACATAGAAAGATGTAATTTTCCTTCTGTACTTTCCACCTGGTACTAGCATGTACGTGCTGCCATAGCAACTCAGAAAAGCCAGCTGTTATGTATGAAAGAAGAAACCTTATCAGCTGTAAACGAGACCTGATCAGATTGGAAAGAGCGACTGCATAGACTGTGTAAAGTAAACATCTAAGAGAGTGTACAGTATGTGTTTGTATGGAAGCAGGTGACTCAAATGTTCTTTTGAACGTAAAAAGGCTTTGTATTTAAATAAACAGCATTTTCTCTTTTACCACAAAGGGAAAAAAAGATTCATGTTGATCCGTTCTTCCTGTGGAAATCATTTCTGGTAATTACCTCGCTGTCTGTATTATCACAGTTTACTCTGAAGGCAAGACTAATTAGATTGCACCTTAGTCCTATTCAAACAGCAAATTTCCTGTAATCAATAGAACTGATTTCTATGAAAGCATAACCGCAAATACAATTTCTAAAGCTAACTGGCCATAATTCATGCCAAATGAACTGAGAGAACGACAACAAACTAAAAGTTGAACAAATATGAAAAAATAACTCCTACTAGGGTTATAAAGGTGCAGTAAAATTACTGGCTGTAAAATTACAAGTGCTAATTGGCTTGCACATTAAGTGACACACGCCTCCAGGCTTAGAAAACAGATAACGTTTAAACAATAAGATGACAAGCAGCGCCTGAAGGAAAATCAAACTCGCCTCAAAGACCACGTGATGAGTCAATTCTCATTTTAAAAGCTTGTCATCTCTCTGTAATCTTTCTCCAACAGCCAAGGCAAAGATCTGTTGTCACTCTTTAAGGACAACAACTATCCATCCCTTTATCAATTATAGACTGACTTTAGTTAAAAAAAAAAGTTCTAGGTTCAGCTTGATCAACAGCTTTCTTGGTATACTGTCAGCTACCACAGTCACATGTCACTTAGCATAAAAACGGAAATGTGTAGCAGTGTTTTTGTTTCAAACTACATTTTTACACACAAAAAGTTATCTAAAGTAAAAAAAAAATTATGTGGCAGAGATTCACTTATAAGGACATTATAGACTTTTGTTAACTATAATATAATTGGTGTGTACTTCAAAGGCATAAAAATATATTTTTCAGTTTATCACAATTAACAGTTATTAAGACTTTATGTGTACATTTGCGTAAAACCTATGGAAAAAAATGTGGCTCCTTTATCAAATTACAGCAAATATGCAGCAAGCTTTTGCTTTACTATTGTGATTTTTGCTGAAATGTCCTTAACGGCCCTATTAAAGTTCATTCCCCCAGTGCAAAAATGAGCTCCATGCTCGATAAAAACACAACTGTGCATTAAAAGAACGCATTTGCTGTGAAAGGAAAAAAACTAGTCTACCTTGAAATTAGATCAACGACTTTTACAACCCCACTTGATGGCAAACACATCAGTTCTGGTAATGTGCCAGACTTCACCATTCATCCAAAGGTCACTAAGAAAGATCATCTGCCCTCAACATGTGCAAAAGGCCTTTAGAAATGTGAAATCCTACTTCATGTGTTTTTGATGAAATTTGAACAAATTGTTTCAGTAAAAAAACTGTATCCCATACAATGTCATACAACAGTAGGTTCCATTACCATAATTTAATCAGACTTTTTTAACAATTTTTTAACTATATTTCTACTAAAAGTATTAGCACAAATACATAGCACACCTGTAACATCTGACTGTTGTGTTGATATTCAGAAGAACAGCACTGCTGCTCATGTGATATTGCTTAATGTGAATTTTTTTGTGTAATTTGTTCTTTGATATTTAAATGTGACATACTGTAGATGTTCAAAATTTGTGGCTTACCTGACTGTGAAATCATATGAGCAGGATGCTAAGATGGTCTTATAAAATGGGTAGAACTAGAAATGACAAACAATTAAAAGAGGAATTAATATACAGTGGCTGCCAGAGAAAAAAATATCAATTGATGTACATGCTGACATATTTATCAAGCTAAAATAATGTGATTTTATCTTTCAGATCTACACGTTTCTATTTATTAACTCTCTTTCTGCTGCAGTGTTTTTAATGATATCAGCTGAATTATGACATGAAAAGGTTTCCCCCCTTATAGTATCATGACCATACGAGAACAGTAAATGAGAAAGACAACAGACCTCTTCATCACTGGTACAGTATAAGATGACATAATAATCATATAATAAGAATAAACAGTGATCATTTCAAAGCTACATTCAGGAACACACAATTTCATGCTTCACAGCCCTCCTGTATTCCCAGTGCAATAAACTGTTCATAGCTCCTTATTTCACACATTCGTTTTTTTCTACATTATCTGAAAGCTGAGAACAAAACCATTAACTTGAAAAGGCGTGTGATTTCACCTTGACCCAGCTGGAGCGGGCATTATTCCCAGAGCTCCATTTGGAGATACAGGAGTATTTGTGTATGTTTTGGGCAAAGGTTTGACAGTGGACTGGTCAAGTGCACTGAGCTCTGGAATCTACATAATCTATGGCGCAATCTATTTTCAACTCCTTAAAATAGCATTACGCCAGCAATGCGCCTGAACACACATCTTTTTTAGACCAGCATGCCCACGGGCGCACAAATGAGAGCAAATGCATATGCTAATTAAACAACGTGGCGCTGGATGGGAAAATGAGAATGGCGCCGGACTCGAAACTAGCAAACACACTTGCCCCGCACCTTGCGTTGCATTGCGCCGGGTGCAGTACAGGGCCCAATCTGTTTATATACAAAAATCCATAGCTGTCACATACAGTACAGAAACACGCTGTGAGTTTCACACAGACAGACGCTGCTGCATGCCTCATTAATGTTCAACAGACCTGCTAAGTTAATTTAAGTCAAAGCAATGAACAAACTACTGTGACATTGAATGGCAGCTGTACTGTCTTTACCCTTCATCCATCTCAATATTTCAAACTTTCATATGATTTCACACTACGGCCTCTTCTGCATACTGTTTGCATGACCTCTAAAACTAAATTAAGACACACTTCGTTGTCATCCAAAATATCTTCAATTATGTTCTGAAGATGAACAAAGCTTTTACGGGTATGGAACGATATGGGGGTAAGTGATTAAAGGCAAACATTTAATTTCAGGGTGGAGTAAGTCTTTAAGGGCTGTGAGAAAGTTCAGGACAATAACACTTCAACATCTACTGTATCGGAAACTGTGTTATGAAATTCAAATCTCATTCATGTCCACACAGTGACTGAGCTAAAAAGAGGAAATACTCACCTGGTCATATTTGCACCAATCACAGCTGAGGATTTCAGCCCTGTGCACTGGGACGGCTAGCCTGCATGATCCCGCCTTCACATCCCACACTCGCAGTGTCCCATCCCCTAACAACAGAGACGAGCTTCAAATCTCAAGTGTCAGACTTTTTAAATCTTCTAAAAAACCACACATTTTTTCTCATTTAAATTCCTGGTCTGCACTCTCTACTGAATCCTCTGAACCATAACAGTCATTTCAAGGGCCACTTGCATGAATGGACCCAGGGCAAGGCACTGAGGGAACTGGCCAGTCCTCTATGCTGCACGTGCCACTGATTTCTACAGGAAATTTCTCTTGTCATATCTCTTTTATATCTTCTATCTGATCTTCTTCTTGAAGTACAACATTCCTATTCTGGAGTAAGCAGTAAATGTTCCTGACATTCACTTTTTACAAGTCATAAGTGCAAAGTTAGCAGTATCCGCAAACAGTAAAAGACGCAGTCCTCAGGGGTTTCTTTATATAGTGCTTAAGAATTCAAAGGCTGGTTAAATAGATTTATGCATAAATCTGGTACTAACAGCCTAGTGGGAAATACTAACATGTTCCCTATAAACTGCACATTCCACTTTGAATAAATTATAACTATATAAGTGAGCACAGCATAACCATATCTTAACTTAAAGCGATGGTTCACACAAAAAAGACATTTTTGTCATTACTTACTCATTCTCATATTATTCCAAACCTATATGACTCTCTTTCTTCTGCTAAGCACAAAAAGAGAGACATTTTATAAAATGCTGAGAACAAACTGTTTCGGTTCCCATTGAATTCCATTATATTTTTGGTCCATACAATGGCAGTCAATGAGAACCAAAATGTGTAATTACCAACATTCTTCTAAATAGTATCTTTTGTGTTTCATTGAAGAAAGAAAGGGATACAGATTTGGAACCACATAATGATGAATAATTCATTTTTGGGTGGATTATCCATTCAATATTTCATCTTTGAGGCCACTTAAAAAGTCAAGCATCATAATAAACCCTCATCATTGTGAATAAACCCCCCCAAAGATGTTATGCCAACACACTATATATTCTCTGTGCATGGAAACCAGGTCTGGAGCAAATATGTCAGTAAGATTGTTTGAGTCCAGATAAGATTAATACAGAACATGAATCTCAATTTCTCAATGCTAAAAATGGCATCAAAATACGTGCCATTTATTGATGATCCTAGACATATTAAATGAATAGCCTTATTTTTTTAATTACATCTAAGGAGGCTTATTCCAATGACTATTTTAACCCTTATTGATTTGGTGATTTTCAACTGATGAAATAAATAAAAGCCACTCTGAAATGCGACCTGCAGGGAGTGACAATAAATTAAGTGAGTGCATTTAAACTATGAGCCCTATAAGATGATTTAAATTAAACATATTTAATTTTCTTATTGTAATATTATGATATAACCAAACTTTGCTATGTCTTCATATTAAATATATATATATATATATATATATATATTTTTTAAATGCTTTTCATGTATAGATTTGATTATTTTTCCTTTGTCACAGTTGCAGACTAAAATATACAAATCCACCATAAAAATAAATAAAAGTGCTTTTTTAAATTATGATAATCCTAACAAAATGTAAAGCTTTTCACCATTTACAGTGTGAAAATAATTTATACAGATCCAAAGCCACACCACTCCAGCTGATGAGAATATGTCAGAAAGCATTCGAAAAGGGGGCTTAACGTGTAGGAGGCAGCTTGTAGATTTAAGAATAAAATGTTTGAAGGAAGATTAATTATGTCAATATTTCAAAGAGCTCAAGTTTAATAATAACTTTGATATGTGGCCCGTTCTAGGCACTTCTGTTTTAATTATTGTGGAACAGATCTCTTACTGAGATTGCTGGCATGTAAGCATCTTGCATTAAAGATTTCCTGGCAACCCGGGCAGAGAAGCTAGGGCTTCTATCACTGCATATAGAGCAGAGCAGGTGAAGTCTCTGATAAGGGAGGAGGTGAAATTGTCCTTTCAATGCATAGATGACCTGTTTAGTACATTATCAGAAGACAAACATTAAAAAGATTAGAAAGATTGGGATACTTAGACTACTATAGATATATATGTATATATAAGATATATTGTATATTATACATTATATATATATATATATATATATATATATATATATATATATATATATATATATATATATATATATATATATATATTTATGGGGATGTTTGACTGATTGCACAGACACTATTGGAAGAGAGTTGAACTGGATGATGACATCACTGAATCAACAATAAAATGACTAACTGGAAAAATGACTCTTTGTTGTTGTCGTCTTGCATTATTGACAAACTATTTTCCTGTATGTCACTGTAAAGCTGCTTTGACACAATCAGTATTGTCTAAAGTGCTATATAAATCTCTCTCTCTCTCTCTCTCTCTCTCTCTCTCTCTCTCTCTCTCTCTATATATATATATATATATATATATATACATACATATAACTTTATCTACTTAATGTTGACCCTGGATATGGGATAATGTGTTGTTATTAGGTTTTATTTGTTTTTCAAATGTTTCTTATCAGAATTTTACTATTTATACTTGTTTACTGTTACTGGTTAGAATCATAAAATATTTTCCCACAAACCTGCAATTTTGCCTTTTTATGTTTAAAGGACATAAAACAGGTAATTTAAAACATCGGACTTGCAGAAAGTCACAACTAGTCTTCCTTAAAACTGATCAAAACAGATGCTGGAAAGCTGTGGAAAGTTGCCACATATGTGGAGAGCAAGAACCTGATGCTGGCTTATTTATACTGCTTATATAAGAGGTTTCTGTGATGAGAAAAGCCAGCATATCTATAACTTATACATCTATGCTGAGGTAGCATTTCATGGAAACCAATTTTCCCATGATCACATTCAGCGTTTGCCATGGTTTTTGGGTTTAGTATTGATTTTCAGACATCTCATTACACACGTGGTGTCAACATTTAATAGCAAAAGAAAAGGGTTCTCCGTCAGCATAGGAGCATGTTATTCTTACCAAAGCTCCTGAGAAAGGACAAAGTTAATACAAAGAAACATGGATGAATATGTTGTATGCAATCTCTCTAGGAACCATAGATGGGCTGCATGTGTGTATTAGCATTCATGTTTAGTATTTATTGTCTGATGCACTATGAGGGGCGCTTGATTCCTTAAGCATTTATAAAGGGATGCAATTCTCCTTTGATGCTCCATAGAAGAAAAAAAAATAATTAGGGTTTCAACGACATGAAAGTGAGTTAGTGACGGCATCATTTTCATTTCTGGGTGAATTTGTCTAAGCACTGAGAGTTAACAGCAGCAGGAAATGGCTGCTGCAGGTCCAGTGTGTTGCTGATAAGATCACAGCAGAGCCGTTTGGAGCTGATGAACTCTGGGCTCTGATGGCAAAGCCTGGTGTTTACAACTGTAATCTTTCTCTGCTACATCGGAGAGAGATGTGTACTCGTGAGACCCCTGTGAGTCCTTCTTACACAAGTACAAACACAAAAGATCATTGTGTAGTCTGAGTACAAACACCCAATGTTGATTATGCAGACATTTTGTTTTTCATTTTTGAAAAGTTTCAAAACTAGGGCTAATAATTCAGTTAAAAAATATATTTAATTACAATAGAAAGCAGATCACTTATTCATATTAATCACAAATAATCACACACACTACTTTTTTTTTTAAGGAAAATTTATTTGACTCTGTGAACTGTGCTAATTTTTGTGCTATTTTCTTTCAAATTATTTGTACTTAAATTAACACACTGAATTAAAATCCCCAATCAAAACTAAACAAAGAAAAATGTTCCATTAAAGTGTACCTGCAAGCTCTAAAGCAGGGATCCTCAAATCTGGACCTCGAGACCCACACCCTAGCATGCTAATCAATGTCTTTGGGATCATTAGAAAATCACAGGCAGGTGACTTTGATCAGGGTTGGAGCCAAACTCTGCAGTGCATTGGACCTCCAGGGCAAAATTTGAGGAAGGGGGCTCTAAAGTATGGTAATAGCTCACTGCTGACCTCATGGGGTGAATGATTGTATCGATGTAGAAATGCAATAACATTTAAAATAAAAAGTTAAAAGTGAATATATTTTAGCTTTTTTCATTTTAATTTAACTTAATTTACTAAAATAAAAATGTAAAAGAACTATACAGACATTCAAAAAAGTGACAAAAACCTATTACAAAATAATTAAAATGAAAATAGAAATATATGTATACACACACACACACACACACACACACACACACACACACATACACACACACACATATATATATATATATATATATATATATATATATATATATATATATAAACTAATTCTAAATATTAATCAAATATATACCTCACAATCCCATTTTTCCCCTCTTCTCCTCACAATTTCCTGTTCAATATATAATATGAACTGGTCTGGTACTATCCAAAGTGACTTCAATTCAAACTCAATGTTTTTACCAGATAAAGTTACATTTAGCACAAACATGTGTATTCAATGCAATGCTCTCTTGGCAGGTCTTCCAGCCAGTTCTATCAAAACTTTACAATTAATCCATATTATGTGCCTTCTAGAAGCTTGCGTTCTGCAAGTGAACGTCACTTGATTGTGCCATCGCAAAGAAGCACAAAGTCACTTTTACAGACTTTTAAATTAAACGTTCCCTCCTGGTGGAATGACCTCCCCAACTCCATCCGAGCATCTGAGTCCTTAGCCATCTTCAAGAATCAACTTAAAACCTATCTCTTCCATCTTTATTTGACACCTCATTTGTAAGTCGCTTTGGATAAAAGCGTCTGCTAAATGTATAAATTTAAATGTATTCCAGTTGTTTACTTCCGTGTTTGACCGCGTGTAAAACGCAAAGCTATGATTGGTTAGATGTGGATGACGTACTTCTTGCAGATTGGCGAAGTAGTTTAATATAATATATATTATATATCATGTTATATTTTCTTTTTTATTCTATGTGATTTTCTAAAATTGAAATAAAGCAAAAATATTTAGAAAATGCCAAACTGACGTGTGAATGAATAGAGCTCGGGCGTAGACGTCATGGAATGGTGCATTGTGGGTAACGGCGGCCATTTTAGAGGCATCGCAAAGCAGGTTTGTAATAAGATAATAGCCAGTCTCCAGAAAAAGTTATAGAACGTGACAAAAAAAGTTGCCTATACCTATACGGACAAACTTAATAATGAAGCCAAACAACGCTACTTAAAAAAAAGAGGTTGTAGGCGGAATCGATCCCTATGAACACATGAAAGTTTACCAAGCCTCAGTTTCCCTGATGATTTCTCCTACCGGGTCTGTGGAGTGAGCGCTTACACCTCCGATCAATTTAAAAATGTCACTTTCACTTTTTAAAAAGTCACTGGAGGCTCACCTGCAGATCATAAATGGACAGTGTTGGGCAAGTTACTTTTAAAAAGTAATTAGTTACAGTTACTAGTTACTTCTTCCAAAAAGTAACTAAATTAGTAACTCAGTTACAAATTTTTAAAGTAACTAGTTGCTTAAGAAAGTAATTATTGCGTTACTTTCAAGTAAAATTAAATTTTAAATGCTCAAACGTGACCCCACCTCTACCCCTCTTTAAAGGAACTTAAAATACATGTGCATGTTCAATTATTTATGATAAATCTGAATATTATAATGAAATGGACACTTAATACAATACATTATTAACAGAAACATGAAACATTGTACACACATCTAAAAAAAAAAGTTGCTGTGGGACAAAGTGAGACTAGCCTCCAATCAAATGGCATGTATGTAGATATTATGTTTATATAGTGGATCAATGCAAATAACACGATAGATTTTTGGGAACTTTTGATATTTCCTTTTATTGTTTCTTTAATTTCTTGGAAAAAGTAATGTATATACTTCTATTTAGAGAAGGCTACTTTTGGATTATTTGGGCTCGTCGCCATACCTGTCTCTCGTTGACTGACTGGCTTGTGTTGTTCGTTGTGTGTCCTGTCCTGTCCGATGATGGGTCGTTCGCGAATGAGCGTTAGTGATGATGGATCGACTCGTTCGCGAATGACCTTTTGATGAGTCGTTCGCGATTCGCGAATGAGCCGACTCTAAGAGCCGGCTTTTTTAGTTGAACTTCGGGAGCTGAAGAGCCATATCTGAAGAGCCAACTCTATTTTTTCAAATTTAGCCTATAGAAATTAAATAATTATGTAATAAAAATTGAAATATTATAGTCAAAGTCATTTAAAGAGCCGTTTGTGAGCCAAAGAGCCGGCTCTTTTCAGTGAGCTGAGTCAAAAGAGCCGAATTCCCATCACTACTATGCGTGCTTTCGAAAACCCGCCCAACTCTACCTCTGATTGGCTTACAATGAAATTTTACTCTACCTCAGCCAATCGTCAGCATTTATGCGCTTGTCTCGTGCTCTGCCCACTAACCAAGGAAGAACATTAAAAAAAGTATTTGCCTCTCGCTCAGAGATCTAGTTGGTCTGATGAAAAAAAAAAAACAGCTTCATCATCAGTAATAGTAACGCGCCGCATTTTTTGGCAGTAACGGTAACGGCGTTATTAAGATGAGAAGAGTAATCAATTAGATTACTCGTTACTGGAAAAAGTAATGCCGTTAGTAACGCCGTTATTTATAACGCCGTTATTCCCATCACTGAATTTAGCCTATAGAAATTAAATAATTATGTAATAAAAATTGAAATATTATAGTCAAAGTCATTTAAAGAGCCGTTTGTGAGCCAAAGAGCCGGCTCTTTTCAGTGAGCTGAGTCAAAAGAGCCGAATTCCCATCACTACTATGCGTGCTTTCGAAAACCCGCCCAACTCTACCTCTGATTGGCTTACAATGAAATTTTACTCTACCTCAGCCAATCGTCAGCATTTATGCGCTTGTCTCGTGCTCTGCCCACTAACCAAGGAAGAACATTAAAAAAAGTATTTGCCTCTCGCTCAGAGATCTAGTTGGTCTGATGAAAAAAAAAAAAAACAGCTTCATCATCAGTAATAGTAACGCGCCGCATTTTTTGGCAGTAACGGTAACGGCGTTATTAAGATGAGAAGAGTAATCAATTAGATTACTCGTTACTGGAAAAAGTAATGCCGTTAGTAACGCCGTTATTTATAACGCCGTTATTCCCATCACTGTAAATGGATCTGCAAATTAAACGTGGAGAAAACAATCTTTTTCACTAAGGAAATGTTAACATTAACCAAGCATCAGTGGTGACACACACACACACACACACACACTTATCAGATTCTGCGAGCTATGAAGCTTGTCTATGCGGGTTTGTTACACTTCAGGAGTAATTACTCACCTATCATACTTGCAAAAATCCACTGTTTTCCTCCGGTAGTTCTGTAATCCAGTATAATATTGACGAACATTCACCTCAGACACAACCCACCATTCACCAAAACAAGACGCTTAACTTCCTATTTTGAAGTTCGTTCCAGTTTTTTTTTTTTAAACAAGTTGTTCAAATTTGTTAAATACAGTCAGCACAAAAATATCAAAAAGCAAATTAAGTTCAGGATTGGGTCAAAAGAAAATGTTTAAACAAAAAATACAGACACTAAACTGACTCCCTTACTGGCCAAAAACTAGAGAAAACGTAATGTGTTTGTGTCTGTGTATGTGTGAGAGAGAGAGAGAGACCATACACAACATGTCTCACCATAACTATGTATTATAATATTATCGAAGGTGATGGTTTCCCTCCGTACAGTGGCGACCCAAGCCATCTGACGCCTCTTGGTGATTTCAGACACCTTGTGTTTTTTTCCAAGTAGGAAATTGTTGAAAACTAATATGATTCACGAGGCGTTTGCCCTGTCGATCATGAAACCGATTACAGCAGTTCACAATACAGCAATACTGAACCATTTTCCAAAAAATAATCAAAATTAATGACCAAATGACCAACGTTACCTAATGTCTACTATACAGTACATCTACTTCTGTACCGCGATTCCCACAATGCATTGCGACGTGACGCAACGATCCCGACCTCTATGAACATGCGGCAGCTTAAAAAGATCTCGCACCAGATGGCAGCATTTCTATAATAGTCTAATGGTCTCATTTCTAACAGCAAATGCTGTTACTATTAGAGTAATAGCATTTAATAGTCTAACAGTCTCTAATAGTTAAAATGTCTAGTAGTCTAGCATTTCATAGACTCATTTGTTGTATTTTCAGACTTCACACATCATAATTTAAAATATATGGATTTGCTATTAACGTAATTTAAAGGTTTGGTAAAACCGTTTATGATCATGATTCTGGAGAAAATACATAAGCAAATGTCTTATTTTTTAAATTCACATTCATGCAGCCCTACTCAATACATCTGCTTCGGTATATAAAATATTACAGATAATACCAAACGGTTAAGGTTAAAAAGTGTAAATGACTGTGCCTGTGCCCTATAATATAATCTATGTGAGAAATTATATCTATATGCTGCTTTTATCTTTCTGTCTGGAATATGAAACACATTATGTTGTACCTAAACCATTTTCATGTGTGGAAATAATGAAGCTGACAGGCTTACTGACCATGTTCACACCGCTGACTCTTTCCCTTATGATGTTTTGGAGAGATCATGTGCGCCCTTGATATATGACGGCCACTTCAAAGGCAGGGGCCCGGCGTGAGAACCAGCCGCTCTAAAGCAGATAACTGGCGGATTTATGGCCCCGCACTTTTCCCATGACTGCCGGTGGGTAGGACTGTTTGCCTTAATCCCCATTCACTTGGAAATGCTGATACTTTTTCTCTTAAGGAATTTAATGGTGTGACAGTGATTTACTAATGTAAATCTGTCTAACAGACCCGGGCATAAAGGGAGTGGATTAGGCTGGCATAAAGACCCATCTTGGGAGGAGTGACTAGTGTTGCTGTGCTTTCATGTGGCACACACTACTGCAGTCCAACCAGCGGCTTGTTCACGCCTGCCAGAGCAGCTACTTAAGTTTTGACTTGAGTTGTCCCTGAGGGTACAAGGGGGACCTTGTCTTTAAATAACAGTAAACATCAAAGAACTGCTTAAATGTTATCAAGAATTGGTTGCATTTATGTAAACAAATTTGGCATTGAGACAAAAACAAAAGTGAACTTATTTAATTCTATTCAATTTAATTTAAATATTTTTGACTAACCAAACCAGTTAATTTAGATGTTACCACTTAATATACTTTAGGTTAGCTAAAATGTTTGACACTGATAATTGAAATCATTGCAGCTTCTAATTAGGCAATGAGAGATTTTATAAACAAACATGATCATTTAAAATGGTTGGTGATTATGTAATGTTTGTATGCTTTTGTGTGTATGGTTTTATTCAATAAATGTTTGTAGCTTACTTTAAAGTTTGTCGACAGATTTATAACTGTTGAAGTGGCATTTATAATTGTAGTTGTTTGTTTCAACTTCATTGGCTTCTTTTGCATTCTAAGGAAAACACATAAAAGAACACAAATATTTTCTTCCACCATACAATTTCAAAAACTCAAATCATGCTATGGGAAAACAATTACTTTCATAACATTCCAGGATCTGTTGTGGTGAAAGCAAATGGAATGATGGTTTTATGGCATATGTGTCAGAGTGAAAACAAAAACAAAAAACACTTAGTTTCTTCAATGTTTTCATCAGTTTTTTTGCATAGAAAAAGGTTACAGCTTACAGAGCGTGGTAGGGTTATTAAAAAGGTAAAAAAGTTATAGTGGAAAATTTCACATATGAGCATTAGTGAATATTAACATTATTTTTATTTTATTCAGTAGGCCTATTGTGTAAAGCGGAGAAGATCCAGTCTCCCCCCAAAAACAGTAGTGATTGAAGTGCATCATACCAACTCATTGACTAATTTCAATATAAACTCTAGTTACAATCTTACACATATACAGATTAACAAACTGGACTGTTAAATCATAGATTACAAAACTGATTCACACCTCACTTTAGTGATTATCTGCAAAAACTTTGGCTTGTCTTTGAATAAGCTGCTCTGTTTTATTCTAAAGCTACTGGTCTGTGTGTGTTTGTGAAAACCACATATGGTTTTTCTAATGAGAAATATCAAAGCATACATCTCAAATGCAGCATTTTAGCAGTGTTTATGCAGGCACTGCCACAGCCCTTTACATGAAGTTAAAACAGTAACTGATTTTTTTCTTCAAAATGAATATCGCTCTTCATCCTTATGGGTTTCCAAGCAGCTTGATTTGTAAAGCCTGTCTTTCTTTCCCTCCTAGAAAGTTGGCTTAGCGTAGAGAAAAAAGCACAAGGTGCTGTCCAAAACAGGCAAAATAGCTGTTTTCTTTCCTTTATGTACAAAGTGTGGAAGACATCCAGATGCAACAAGAGCAAATCCAACACTTAAAATGCTCCCACTTCAGTCCCCCACGGTCGGTATGGCTTACTGCTGTTTCCACTGCTTCCGCTGCTCTGTTGGGATGTGGTGGATGTGGAAATGGAAGGGCTCACAGAGGAAGAAACCACTGAAGATGCAGTTACGCTGGGGCTGAAAATTGGGAATCCTCCGGCAAATGTTAGAGGGAAGGTTTGTGCAGCGGCAGCAGCAGCCGCTGCATGAACGGTCGCCGATATTGAAAGCAGCGAGGTGGACAGCGGTGGGACGCAAGGAGCAACGCTTCCTGTAGAGGGCGCTCTGAGTGCGGAGTCACTGCGGGTGAAGGAGGAGGTCAAAAGGGCTGAAGCCCTCTGAGGAACCTCAGACAGCCTGCTAGAGGAACTCTCTGAGGACGGAAGTCCGCTTTGTTGCAGAAACGCTGCTGGGATGGGATGCAAAGCTGCGGCCCAGGGATGCGGGTGGAGGGCCTGCTGGTGATGGGTCATTGATGTGGTCATGGCAGCCGCTTCCCTCTGCGAGGCGCAGCTGCTGAGGTGAGAAACCAAGCGGATACGGAGGGGATCACTGGAGTCCAGACCTTCAACAGAGCTCAAATACCTCGCCACTTCAGTTAGACACTCTCGAAAGCCGATGCTCATAAAGTCCATGGCCAGAGAATGAGCATCAAAATATCCTGAGAGAGCAAGAGACAGAACCATTAAAATGTGAATGCCATACTTTTCTTACAAGAGGAGAACTGGTCCACTGACTAAGTCTGGTTTCTCCCAAAGTTGTCTCTCCATTTCTATTACCTGATGGCATTTGGGTTCCTTGTCACTGATGTAGTTTGGGGTTAAAAGATATTCAGTAATAGCGTATTATGGATTTGACTGCACTAACAACAATGGGTGAGAACAAAACTTGAACTTCATTGATCTGAATGATGACACTAGAGCTGCTTTAAAGCGGAATCGACTATGTTTCATAATTTACTAATTTTGAAACTGTGACTGTTATAGAACTGAAATAAATCAACACTGAACTGAGTTGAGCTGAAAAACAACTCTACTGTCTTCAGCAGAGCTGATTATAGCTGAATTGAATTCATTTCATAATTGATCAACTTTTCAAAGTTATTGAATAAAACTGAATCAACACTGAACTGACTCAAGCTGAATAAAAACACTATATTATCTTGTGTAGAGCTGCTTTATAGCTGAATTGAACTCGTTTCATAATTGATTAACTTTTCACAGTTATTCAATTGAATTTAATTTACACTGAACTGACGAGCTGAATAATGACACTATTATCTCTGTAGAGCTGCTTTTCATCAGAAGTTGAATTTATCAAGTTTGAATCACTGATTCTGTTATTTTCCTACTTATTACTGTGGAGCTGCTTTGAAACAATTCGAGCGCTAAATAAATAAAGGTGATTTTACTTGACTTGAAGCTTCAATCATGACGAGTCAAATGCAACCCCAATGTGTTTGAGAGGCTAAACCTAAGCAGACCGGGATTGTGACCTGACCTGTTTGTATGTTTGTTTTGTCTCCCCAGTGCTTCAGTTTTAACACTCATAGGAAAGCCTTAACAAACCCCCAACAGTGCAGCCTGTGAATGTGGCCCCACTCCCCTCCCATGGATTTATGAAAGCAAACACAATCCCAGGGTCAAGTGCTTCTTTTGTGCTGCCAGCACTTTCCCACGAGTTTAGTCCTACCATTAACATTGATTTCCACTTTAATCTGCTCAAAAAGGGAACTTCATACTCAAATTTCACTACAGTGTTAGGTGGCATGCAAAACAGGAGCCAATAACAAGCAGACTACCTTTTCCTCCTGTGGCCTGAACCATCTTCAAGTGATCCACTGTCATCTGCAATATTTCTGCCTTCTCTAACTTGGCAGATCCCTTGGGAGAAGCAATAGGATATGTGATGAGTTTTAAATATGATAGCTTTGAAAAACATCCTTTTCCACTTAGTTTTAATTTATTATAATTATTATTAGAACGGATACTTTCACAATGCATATATAAAGAAGCAGAAATGTGAACTCACCTGCTTCTCAAATGCTGTTGGCACCAGACGACGCAACTCTGATAAACTATTATTTATTCGGTCCCTTCGTCTTTTCTCAATTATCTGCAATATATAAAACAATTAATGGAGTGTAATGTATCAGTGTTTTAAATATATCTGTTTTAAAAGTTTAACAAATATAAAAAAGTAAGTAATTACCCCTCTCCGCTTCTTTCTGGCCATGACTTGAGATGTTGTGGTAGGTGAGCCACATCTTATAAATGAACCGTTGCTTTGACTTTGGGGGGGGTGGGGGGGGGATAGGATGAAAACTTATCAATACACTGTATAAAAAGTCTATTTTTTAAGTCATATAAAATTATATTTTTGATTTCTGATTAATAAAAACCAGTTAATTTAGATGTTACCACAAGAAACATATTTTAGGTTAGATAAAATGCTTGACAGTGATAATTATTAGGACTTTATTATAACTTTATAATCACTGTTAAGTTATTAACAAACAAAATTACTTAATACAATGCTTAAAAGATTATTAATAGCTGTATCCTACACTCAAATAGTTAGAAATGTCTGTAACATTTTACGATAATTTTTTGTAACATGTAAGCATTATTGTAAAAAATGGTAACATGCAATTACAAATTGCAAATAAAATACTTGAACTAACCTATAAAATGTAATGTTTGTAGTCAGTTTGATATAGTCATATTAAATAATAATTCTTGAATTAAATATTACCACATTAAGCACATTATTTTTAGGTTACATGACAGTAAAAAAAAAAAAAAACATGTTGAGCAATTACATAGTAATGTTTATAAAATATTACCAAAGCTTTTATAATTTCTAAGCATCAAAACAAAACTGAATTATTAATTCTACTTTATAAATTAACTAAAATATTTGTAAAATGTAATATATATATATATATATATATATATATATATATATATATATATATATATATATATATATATATATATATATATATGTGCGTGTGTGTGTGTGTGTGTGTGTGTGTGTCCAAAGGGAGCATACGACCTTAAGATAACATCTAAAAGTGAATCCTCAGTTACAGAACAACAAACAAGCTGCAAGAACAATAATGCATCTAATGCAGATTTTTCCCATGCATGCTTACCCAGAGTAGTTATTCTCGCTGCCCACATCAATAGTTTCGTCCATGTCGCTGTCGGACGTGCTGTCCTCACAAGGCCGCTTCATGATGCAGTGCGAGTGCGCACAGGTACAGTCACAAACCCTCTGAGCCTCTTTCCCACGAACCGCTGGAGCCTCAGTCTCACATTCACGCCCACGTCCTGTTTAGGGAACACCCACCGAAAAAAAGAAGACACGCCCCGAGCCACCGAATGGAGGTCTCAAACTTCATTCCCCTGATAATTGACTCTGCCCAGCTTCAGCTCTCGCGTTCTGCACCATTTACCTCCATACGGGCCCCTGAAGCGTGAGAAACACTTTACACAAGAAAGACGACGGTGTTTCAGAGCCCGACGGAACTTGGACAGTGTGCAGAGAGGCAGGAAATCTAAGATGAGGATGCAGAGTGGCTTTCCAAAATTTAATCAGGTTTATTCAGTGTACATATTATTATTAAGATTTTAAAGGAAGAAATTTCTGTCAGTAGTTTTGGAAGTTCATCTCGCGCCTGACTAATCGCTCATATGTTAACCCTTAAAATATCTGAGGAACGATATATATATATATATATTTATATATTTAAAACTATTAGTAAAAGTAAAAGTGCATACAATGATCTAGCTCAGTTTACCTCACGTGATTTCTGTTCGTCATCTTGTCTCATTGCAACTTAATTTTACTTTTAGGTTAATATATGAATATGTTTTAAAGACAGTAGTACATCTAATATTACATTTCTTTAAAGTAAAAACGAATTACCTTATAACGAACCTATATTTAATAAGGCAGAAGTCTACTTTAAAGATAAAATATTGTTATAAGTTTTCATTAGCCTATAATTAATGGTCACTTTCACTGTCACACTTTCACTTAGAAAATGAGCATTTGCAACATACACATATGGATATACTAAAAGTCCTTTAAAATGCTTAAATAAACACTGATCATATCAAGATTATAGAAGTAGGCTATTCATAGTTGTTAGGGGATATCTGTGTAAACACTGACAGACATACTTTCACACATGGGCTTCTCATCTGTTTGGAGACTCCAGCTGTAGTGCATTTCCTGGGTTAAACAGTGAAGACAGCACATTGTTTGGGCTCACACCCACCCCTTGTCATGTGCCTTCCCGCTGGTGGAGCGCAGCACAGTCTCCCAGGCAGGCCGCCAGTGTGATGACTCGTTCCCACAGCTCTGAGCCCTGCGCTGAAACTCAATCACCATGTGAGAGACGGCCAGGAACACAGGGAGGGCCGGCAGGGCCGCTGCCACTGGGAGGTTACCGTGAGCCGAGCGTCACCCCCACCACTGCTGCCGCAGCTCCTAACCCTGTTCTTCACATTGTTTGTTTGTTGTTCATTTCTGTAGCTTATATGTCAAACCGAACATTGTTTTGCCTTAAATGTATACAGGCTACCATTACTGCAACATTACAGCAAAAATTCATTTATTCATTTACTCCAAGAATTATTATATATAATTATTTGCATTTATCAATAAAAATATGTTTCATGCTATAAACAATCATCAAGACAAAAAATAAATGTAAAAAATTGTATAATAAAATTAAACAAAAATATCTTACAATCAAATATTTATAAATAGTATTATAATATAAATTAGTTTTTAAAATAATTATTTAAGAATTAACCAAGAATTAATGAGAGCCATGTGTGTGTGTGTGTGTGTGTGTGTGTGTGTGTGTGTATATATATATATATATATATATATATATATATATATATATATATATATATATATATATGTATTGACTAAAGATGCAAACCTTTATGACGTGTTTCTGCATCACCCATTGAAGTTTTAACACCCTGCACCAGATCCAGTCTGCACCACAGATAGCTCCTATCAAGCTGTCAACAGCCTCTCATAGCCCAGAGCAGGCTGCAGCTCTCCCAGGTGAGACCTAAAGTATTTAAGGGCTAATTAAAGCAGTCTGTCCGGCTTCACAGACCTGGACTTTCCCCCGTTTTCCCCTGTTGATGGATATGCCCACTAAAGAATTTTTCAAAGTTCTTTTTAGGATAAATAAAGACAGTACAGGGATAATATTGACAGGAGAGCAAACACAACTCCCTAAAGGTTTTTATTTTGCTCTATTTATTCCATATGAAAAATACACAAAAAATGTCCAAAAATTTTTTCTGTTCAACACATCTACTGTACAAAAAGTCTTCGGATGCAACTGTAGCCTGCTATGTTTTTACGTTTTTATCTGTACACTCTGGGCATGTTACAGAATCACCCTTAAAACAATTACAAAATAGAAAAATGCATGGAAATGAATACACTAATGGTCAAATGTTTGGAATTAAGATTTTTTAATTGTTATTGAAAGAAGTCTTTTATGTGCAGCAAGGCTGCATTAACTTGATCAAGTAAAAACAGTAACATTGTGAAATATTACAATTTATTATAACTTTAAGCATATTAAAATTATTACTGAAGGATCATTTAACACTCAAGATAGGAAAAATGGCTCTTGAATATTTAGCTTTACCATTACATCATTTTAAAATATATTCAAATAGAAAAAGTAGTTTTAAATTGAAATATTTCACAACTGTACTGTATTTTTGTCTAAATAAAATAATCCTTTGAGAAATTTATTTGAGAAATATAAAAACTTTTGACCAGCAGTGTATATAAGATATTTTGAAAAGCAGCTTGTCCTCCTTTTCTGTTTGTTTTTGCGTTTCATCCTTGGCTGATAGAAAACAAGTGCCAGTGATATCAGTCTGGGGCAGGACTACAAAACAAAAACCGGAATATGGCCTCTGCCAGGTCTGCCGATGGGCAGCGCAAAGCTAAAAACTCATCGGTGTCACTTTTGAGACTTCTCATATTATGCGGTGAAAGTGGGTCCAACCCTTGGATCCAACTTAGTGTAAGTGATTGTGGATGTTTGTGGGTGTCTCTTCTATTCCCAGGCAGGAGGAAGGATTCCTTTCATCCCAAACATGCTTGCTTGGAGAAGGCGGGCGGGCGGCCCTGCCCCTGGGCCCGGCGAGAGGGGCCCAGCAATGATGTGCCATGCTATCAGTGGTTCCCAAGGCTGGCCAGCCTGGGAAAAGCTGGGTGGACCTGATCCAAAATCAGCATTACATGCATTATTGTTCTTACCCTCCCCGAGTCCCAAGCACACAATGAAAACAACAGCAACAGCCACAATCTCAAGCCCTTCTCTGAACACAAGGCTGCCCTTAGTCAGATGCAAACTCCCATTTTAAAACCAAGTTAACTGCTTCATGACAACAGACACTGTTGCCTGGGCACCAGCTTCCTCAGCCCAGACTCTTCCTTGAGAGTACACTGACCTGTTTTAGATTCGGGGCAAACAAACATTTGTCCTGCTAAATTCAAGTATACAGTAGTGCAAGTAAAATGGTTAGGAAAACATTTATTGCTCTTTCAAAAAAGTCACCCGAAAACCAGAATTCATAGTGTAGTGATGGAGCAAACCCTGCTTAAAAACTGCTTAAACAAGTCTAAAGTTGATCCAATGTCTGATCCAAACATCTGACAAGTGCTCAAAACCTTCCTAAAACTATGGCAAAATAGGCCGTCCTGGCCACCTTTTGATGTTTGAACAAAAGATGTATGAGAAACACAATCAAGCTCTATCTTCATTTCATGTTATTTCAGTTACTCAAGGGATGTTTCTGTGATGAATGAATGAAGTCGGAACGAATGAAAAGTGTTTTCTGATCAAAATTAAACTGGTTATACTGATAACTTTCATTTCCTTGCTGATCAAACACCAACCAAGATGTTAAGATGTTGTCTAACCTGACAAATTTCCTTTTGAAGACTTTCTGGAATTTAGGTTTCATTTCAGTACCAACCTGAAACAATTAACTCCTGAGTAAATAATCTACTTCTTTCTCATTGTTATCCAATATCCAATCTGTCCGAGACAAACGGGCATCTGTTTATTTTTCCTGTCAGTGGAAGAGCGAACAGCCACAAACCAACGATATCCTAGGATTGTGGACTTTTGACTCTAAAGTCATATTATAGGTGCTTTATTAGTGTTTAAGGTCACAGAGAGACAAGCAAGTGCATCCTATATCAGGAAGCCTTGTGTGTCTCTGGAGTCAAATATTTGGCTTTTAGTCGGAGCGCCGGCCGTGAGTCGGAAATCCTGGGAAGTGAGTTCATGGCAGACAGGCTCCAGGCGTCGTATGGGCCAACGCTGAAGAGAATGGGTTAGAATAATAGGGCCTTTCCTGCCATTCTCAGATTCTGGGCAGTATTTCTGTCACGGCTTTCCATCGTACTGTGTCCATTTGGATTCGGCAACCATCAACCTGCATGCTATACTCAGAAATGCACTAATCTGCACTGCAAGTGGTATTTGGCTCAACACAAAGAGTCTGTCAAAATGATGTCAGCATCAGAACAATATCAATGTGGTCATTTTGCATGGTTATCAAGGGAGCGTACACTCATGTAAACATGTTTATCAATCTTGAAAAAAATTAGTTTTAAACTCTGCTGTAGTCTGTGGGGAGGGTTTAAAATACAAACATGGCATATATGAGGCGAGAACACACACAGACAGGTGCCCCTTCTCTACTTCCTGTCGTATGACCTGAACTTCCTGTCAGGATACATGAGTTTAAGGAAGCCACGGATTTCCCCTTCTGCATTCAGCTCTCATTGTTCAAACATCGTTACCCAATTGTCAAGCATACCTTTTATTCACTGCAGCACCTACGTTATTTACACAATAGCTTTTTTTCCCACTGTTGGAACCCACGGACAGCTCTTCTGACAAAGTCCTAGCTAAATACTAAAATAACTGAACATTTTGTATGTTTTTAGTTTCCATAACCTACCTTCTGGACATTTGGTCAGTAGATCATTGGAAAGTCAGCGAAGAGATGGTTTTGTTTGGATGCAACCTACATTAATACAACAATTTTCATTTCAGCAAACTCATCCGTCATGGATGAATAAATGTTTATTTGTAAGCCTGTACTTTTGACAAAAGCTTCATTCTTTCAAACATTAAATGGAAACATTCAGAATTGAAAAACTGGCTCCCTTTAAAAATGGCATGTTTTGGAATTTGAATTGAATTGTTCACACCCCCACAGGAAACTGAATTGGAAATAAAAGTGAAGTCTATCTATCATCCATATGTCCATCCATCCATCTGTCCGTCCGTCTATCTATCTGAATTTCAGTTCATTTTAATTCTTTAATTGCAATTCCTTGATTTTTTGTTCAATTCAACTTCATTTCTAAATCAATTTCTGCATTTATATGTAAATAGAATTCTAAATTCGATTCTGAAGATCACACAACACAAATTAAATATTCATGCAAAACACATTACCATTTCTCTCATTGCACTGATCAGCTAAAAAAAGTTAAAGTTCATTAAAACATTTTAAGAAGAAGACCCTCAAATGCATTGAAGTTGCTATTTGACACTGAAAATCTGAACTCTTTAATCCAGTTGCATGAGCAGTCTGGCTCTGCTCCCATATCAGTGGCTTCCGGCTCGCTCTGCTTGCATGGAAGCAGTAGTCCTGGATGCCCCCATTCTGATCAGACTCCAAAGGCAAATGTGTTAAAGTAATTAACGGACAAGAAAGAGGAAGTCATCAGATACACATTAAGTGACCTGACCACTGTGAAATCACTACTCTAGACAGCAGGATATAACCACAGTCCGAGAAAGAGATATGCTTTCACAGTCAGTGAAGGCCAACCAGATAATCTTCTCTTCAACACCAAAAACAAACAGAAGAAAGGAAGGATGTCCTCTTGTGACACCTGTGCTAATCATTACTGGTTTGTCAGATTTATGTATGTATAATTGTATGTATATGTATGTATGCATATATATAACAATAGAAAAGTTACCACTGCTAACATTTATCTCTGAAGCCAAAATTTGTTTTCAAAACAGGTTTATCTACTGCTGTGGAAAACACCTCCAGGCATCAGCAGCAGCCATTCACCGATCTTTCCCTGAGTTTTAAGAAATGGCTTTCTCCTCTTGGTTTGGGCATCACCAGCCCTGAGGAAGCACAAGGTTAGAGAGAGATCCAGGAAAGCATGTTCTGTCAATCTCTACCAGGGTAAGACCCCAAAGAGCCACAACATTGATATGGTGTGTCACTGCCTGGTGATAAACAATGCTGCATATTGTTGTTTTGGGCTGCACCCTCTGGTTCTTTACCCATGATTGTGAAATGGCAATAGGTCTGCAACAGAATGACAGACTTATACAAGTGTTGAAGAAGTTAATTAAATTTAGTGCACTTTAAGCATGTCTCAGTTTTTCAGTAAGAGAAAAATCTAGGAATCAGTCTCATGTAATCAGACTTTTGACTATCTGAAAAAAAGTCTACAGTGTAATCACCCATTTAGCTTGATAGACATGAAACTGACCAATCACAGTTTGTTTTTGTTTGCTTTTGATGTTTAGGGTGGGTTTATCTGAAAAATTTGATAGCACAATAATAGACTGGCTATGCAAACAGAATGCCACAAAATGTGAGCTAATATATTTAAAAGGCTGAGGTTGAGACATAATTTTATAAAGTATCATTCAAAGTTTGGGGTCAGAAAGATTTTTTAATGTCTCTTATGCTCACTAAGGCAGCATTTATTTGAACAAAAACAGTAGTACTATTAAATATTACAGTTTAAAATAACTGGTTTCTGGTCAAATATATTTTAAAATGTAATTTACTTCTTTAATTGCAAAGCTGAATTTTCAGCATCATTACTATAAACATCAGAGTCACATGATCCTTCAAAATCATGCTGATCTTTAAGGGCAATGACCCACAGCCAATTTGTGCTTGATTGACTTTTTTTTATTGAAGAAAAAGCGAACTCAAAAGTGGCAAACATTGCATGTCAAAATATTAATTGTTTTTATGATTAGAAATAATTCTGAGATATCTTTCCGCAGCCAACATCAAAATAGATCACATAGTCACAGATTGTGAAGGTTGCTGATCGCTGCGTTTTTTAATTTTTTTTTATAAATGATTACTGGAGGGAACGAGATTTAAGAATTTCAGACTAATTTTGAACAAGCCTAAATCTGTGTGTGGTTTATTTTAGATCTGATTGGCTGGCCCTCCATCACTGTTTGGATGTCCAGACACACTGACTTCTCAGTGCGAGCAGTTGAAAAGCACTAGTGCACATTCTTGATCTTGGTCCTCCGGTCTTACCGCTATCACCCGAGACAAGCACTGTTGAGTCTGGAGGACAATGTGACAACAGCAGGCTCAGCTCATCTTATCAGGTTGAGTGAGGGCCACCAGCTGACCAAACGCAGACCCCAGATCAGCAACATGTCTGCTTACTCTTCATACACCCCACAGGGGAAAACCTGGACTGAAGGTCCGAGCCTGGAAAATACCTGTCATCAGAAGAGCTGCGATCAGCAGCAGGAATCTTGCCACATCCACACCAGGAGAAACGCAGAGGGAGAGGTGTCCACGACAGCTCCCAGATACTCTCATGCTGTCTTTCCCTCTGCCACAAAACACACTTGTCACTGTGTATTAAAGCTGAAAAAACTTTTGGGTAGGACAGACAGTCTATGAGAGTTCAATAAAATTGGTAATTTGAACAGAAATAATAGTATAAAATATTTTTATATAAGCCAGGAAACAGCAAATATGTCTGCGTTTCAATGATTTACAATATCCGTTTTTGTGCCAAATACTGACACATACTGATATATATTTGCAATGCTGTAACATAGGTCTTCCATGTGCACCATATTTTGTAAATAGATAGCATAGTCTGAAAATTAAAAAATGCTATATATAAAAGATGGCTGATAAAGAAAATCATGATTTTCATAAAAAATTAAGCAGCTGTTTTCAGCACTGGTAATTATGAGAAATGTTTCTTGAACACCAAATCAGCATTGATTTCTGAGGGATCCTTTGACACTGAAGATTGATGGCTGCTAAACAATTCAGAAATAAACATTCTAAAATATATTAAAGTACAAAATATATATTTTAAATAGAAATTATATTTGACAATATTAGTTTTTACTGTATTTCTGATCAAATAAATGCTGCCTCGCTGTGAACAAGTGATTTAAAAAACATGAAAAATACTACAGACCCTAAACTAGAATGCATGAATTTAGAGAACAAAACTATCCTTAAATCAAGAGACTTTCATTTTAGTAGTCTGCCACACGTCAATGGGTTGTGTTGTAAATACGGTGTGGGTTACAAGAGTTGATTGTTTGCTTATATGTGCACTGTATATTGTTTAGTGAATACACACAGTTCTTTATGAGTACTTTATTATTGAAATCATTTTTTTTCACATGCACCTTAGTTGCTAGTGAATAGAAGTGAATATTCGTGTAAACAGCACACTGCAATGAGGTCAAGTGTTACAAGTATATATCTCATAAAAGGAACACAGAGAGCCGATTATTTGCGACTAAATTGTGAATGTAAATTTTAAACTGTAAATGTTATGGGACTAGGCAACATGATCATTTCTACAATCTAGCACCACACTGCTGCCAAATACTGCATGTTTTCTTGCCGATCAAAACATCTGGCACTAATATCATATTTGTTAAAATAGCTGCAGCAAACAGACTTAACTGTATTCTAAATAGAATGAGCATTTAAAGGATTAATTCACGAATGTTAATGTGAATAAAGACGCTTCAGTTTCATTCATCAAGGCACAGGCGTCTTGGATGGGAGAGTGGTGTGTTACTGTACAGAATGGCAACAGCTGTGGTTTTCATTGTTTGTTGCCACACTCTCTTTCCTCCTGTAATATAGTGGTCAGGCTACATTACAGGTCAAGCTACTCTGGATTTACTGCAGCAGAGGTTGGAGCTAGGTCAGAGATCAGAGAGCTGGCTTTCAGAGAGGGTCAGTAAGAGTAACTAGTTTGTGCTGACAGGCAGCTGGCAAAGACCATGCTGAGAAATGATCAATGGCTAGTGCAAATGTAACATATTCGCTACATTTACATAACTACACTGATTTTACTGTACTATAATATACTACTGTCCAAAAGTTTTGGGTAACTTTTCACAACAGGGATGCATTACATTTATCAAAAGTAACAGTAAAGACATTTATAATGATACAAAAATCAGTTTTAAATAAATGCTGTTCTTTTGAACTTTCCACACAAAAATAAACAGCATAAATGTATTCAACGTTGTAATATAAAATGTTTCTTGAGCATCAAATCAACATATAAGGAAGATTTCTGAAAGATAATGTGACACTGAAAACTAATGGCTGCTGAATATTCAGCTCTGACATTACAGGAACAAAATACATAGCTCACCAGCTCAAAGTGTTTATACTGTAGCTCTTACACACCAATAACTACATACAAAAAAAAACACAATAAAAGCACCATATAAGTATGCAATACACTGAAGCCGTACAATACCTTTGCATGTTAAACAGACCATAATTCCAGTAATTATTCTCTTACTGACTTATACAAAGTAAAAACACAATTTGTCTATGTGAACTATTCCTTGAAATATCTGAGGGAAGTTTAGGGAATCCCTGCAACCCTCGACACTCTTTATGAATCTGATAAGATAAATGACGCAGACAAAAAGGGGAAGCAAATCCTTGACATACTCTCACTGTCTGAACTGCTAGTAAGGGTCTCTCTCTCCTTCAGCCTGAGTGTTTACTATGGATTATAATATATGCTTCCAGACCTCTGAGAGAGGGGGATACGTCCTGGTGCACTCAAACATCTACTTAGTTCCCTTTAAAACTCCTAAAAAACCCTTAGAAGCTAAACTAGGTGGTTATCAATGTTGTAAAACACATAACAGATGGTTCTGATAATCTTTAAGGAAATTACCGTGATAATTAAAGCTTGTGGTGTTTTGCATGACAGGTGCTGTTCAGGTCTTTCATGTGTGAAATATAGACTATAAAACAAGACACGAGAGAGTTTGTGTGATGTCACAACACTGTTACGATGCACATCTAATTTAATGCAATCAAGGCAACATAAAAATAAACTAACAATAGAAATGCATTTAACCTAGAAATGCTGAATGAACATTAATATTTCATTAAAATTTTTATATTCATATATAGGGTTAGTATATACACTGCTATGGGTGTGATATTGAGTTATACAACAGTTCGACAGCACGAGTGTATAGGAAACAACAACAGATTGTCTTTAAAAAAAAAAATATATATATATATATATATATATATTGTGCAAACTACTTCCTTCCGCCAAGGATTCAAAACTTAAGCCAACACATCACTGAGGAACTGGCATGAAAAGTCCCTAGGACAGCATACAGTGCTCTCTGACCCTGTGTGGTGGTCTTCGATACAGAGGGGTTCAAAAGTGAAAGTGAATGTGTCGTGACAATCAGCCAAGTATGGTGACCCATACTCAGAATTTGTGCTCTGCATTTAACCCATCCGAAATGAACACACACAGAGCAGTAAACACACACACACACACACACTGTGAACACACATCCAGAGCAGTGGGCAGCCCAGGGAGCAGTGCCGGGCACCTAAGTAGTGGTACAGTAAGAACTGTACATGCACTCCCCCCACCTACAATTCCTGCCGGCCCGAGACTCGAACTCACAACCTTTCGATTGCCAGTCCGACTCTCTAACCATTAGGCCACAACTTTCCCACATCTAGAAAAGTCTAGATGTGGCTCATCATGACTGCTGCTGCTGTGAAGATGTTTTCGTGTGATGGCAGCTGGAGACTCGAAACTCTCCTGGAGAAATAACAACACAATCTGACTGAGGAAGCAGCATTATGAGGGTCTTGACCCAGAGCTGGAGAATGCTGTGGGCTTAAAATGGTGACAGAAAATTAGCACCAATCTTCTTAGGACAGCCTTCACTAAACAGGTTTTTTCCTTATACTGAAAATAATGTCTATTTCACTTTCTATTATACTTTCTATTTCTAATATAAGTATATTATAGTACATTTATCATATATTTTCCCTATAAAATGTTGGGGTCTTTTGGATATATAAAAAAGTAATTGAACAATTTCATGTGTCTTCCTATATTTATAATAGATTAATTCTGCAAAATAAATAAATAAAAATAAATCTTTATAAAGGCATATACCTTGTAATTTTGAAAGTTGTGTACATGCACCTTTTCGCGGTAAATTCAGCTTCGTGCCACAATGTCAATACAGCATTACACTAGCTAAAATCCAGCTCTTTTGTAACTATAGAAACAAGGACACAGTCAGACAGAGGTCTGAAAGATCGAGCGGCTGTTGCTGCTGCGGTGACTGCAGCGGTCGGTGAAGGGAGTGAGGCAGAGGGAGTTTATCTCTGCTCTTTTGGGAAAATAACAGCCTCAAGGTAGACCGCGCCGAACAGGAAGGGTGTCGTCAAGATCCGAGCGCAGCTGCTGCCGCTGAGCAGCGTCTGTTCCCTCAGACTTTGATGTGTGGGCACACTGCGCTCTGTGCCACTAGATAAACACTCTGGGAGCGAGGAATTGTTTGTGTTACGCATAGCTCCGTAATGACATGAAGGCTGTGAGAAAGTCAGCTGCCGCCGACAGCACCGCGGGAAGCACGTGCGTAGATAATTGATGAGTGATGTCACTGATGAGTCATAGGTGGCACCTTAATGACCTAAATAATGTTAATGTTAACTTTTTAAATGTAACATTGCTTCTTTTTTTACAATTTGTATAGTGAAAAAAGATAGTAAAAAAATATTTTAGCAGAATATAATTATACCGTAATTATTTTTACTTGCTCTTCCTATGAAATTACCCCCCCCCCCCCCACTAATGTCACTTTGGTAACTTACACTCTAAAAATGCTGGGTTAAATACAACCCAGCACTGGATAAAACAAACAAACCCAGCAATTGGGTTGTTTTTGACCCAGAGGTTGGGTTGCTGCCCAGAAAGTTGGGTTAAAATTTAAACCCAATTGCTGGGTTTGTCCATATTTAACCCAGCATTTTTAGTGTACTGTAGCTTTGATTTCAAGATAATAAAAAAAAATGAGAAAGATAAGACAAGACAAAGATAAGATAAAACGTATTCGTGCAAGTCTACGAAAATTCGAAATTGCAACAATCTCAGAATTTTGAGATAAAACAGAATTGCAAGAAATAAACTTGCAGATCTTTAAAGAAAAGTCTGAACTGTATGTAAACTCAAAATTCAAAGAAAAAAATTTAAAATAGCGAGATAAGCTCTGAATTCTAAAGAAAAAAAGTCAGAATTGCAAGATGAAAACATGGAATTGTGAGAAAGAAAGTCAGAATTCTGACTTTATATCTCGCAAAACTGAATAAAGGCTGAATTGTGAAAGATACTCAGATATAAACTTTTACTTGCTCTTCCTCTGAAGTGATGTTTTTTTCTGCCAATGTCACATATTTATGGAAGCTTTGATAAAGAAAAATTAAAAAGGTAATTGTGTTACGCATTGTTTGTGTTACAAGGAACTGTTTATGTAATGCATAGCTCCATAATGACATGAAGCCTGTGAGAAAGTCATCTGCCGTCAACAGCCCCGCAGGATGTCAGGCAGAATTCTGAGTTTATATCTCACAGTTCTGAGAAAATAAAAGTCTGAATTGTGAAAAAAAAAAAAAAGTTATTTCAGGATGGAAACAGGCTTCCATATAGGGCCATTCATGGGCTATTGGCTAAAATTAATCAAAAAGCTTGTGTACCTGACTTCATTCTTGCTATTCATGATCAAATTAATTTTCAATTGGTAAAATAAAGCCTTTCCCTACATTTTATTCCCCTGCATGCTGTTTTACTTGAAATTACAGTTGCTGTTGCTGAAAACACCAATTCATGTTGACTTTAACCTAATTTTATTATTTATTTATTTTTGTTTTAAATACGAATGTAGTGTTCTCAGTTCTCTTGTAAACACTTTAACTGTGTTTAAATCAATTCCGCAGATTTTCCAAAATCACCACAGAAAACCCCAGTAAATTCCCATTTGGGCCTAATGTTAAAAAAGCTGATACAGAAAATAAACTTTTACAATTGTTCGGGATAGGGTAATGTCATTTAACTTCATATTTTCAAGACTTTCCTGTAAGTCACTGGTGTTGGAAAGCATCCCTGTTGTCGTCTCCAACACTCCATAAAACATTACATTCACCTTGGGAATACTGCTGTGGAGAAAGACTTGTGGCATTGAATGGGAGGGAGGCAGACATTCTTCAAGGGTCTAAAAGTCTGTGAGACACTATTTCTCATGGGTCCTGTTGACTCATGAAGCATCAACAGAGGGCAGAGTGTGTGTGGCCTTAAATCAATGCTTAGTATTTGAAACACAGAGTCTGTCTGACAGAAAACAAGTGACTGGTCTAGTGCTAGAAAAGCACTACATGATCATATGGAAATAACCATATGAGTTGGCCTACAGTTCCATATGCTGTATTATAAGAGATGGAGGGTTGCCGGTTGTTTGGCTTCATCCCTCTTTGGTCATCAGTGATCAGTTTAGGCCACTGGCTTTTTGAATAGGCCCTTGGGACACTAAAAAACAATTAGGAACAAGTCAGTTTGCTCTGTCAGTTTTGAATACTCTTCAAGTTTATTTTAGTGGCACTTTGCACAAAAAGTGAACAAAATACAACTTGAGATCCTTTAACTCTTATTATTACCTTTAAATGTTCATTGAAAGTCCTTGAATCTTTTAGAAAATGTTTATCAATCTCATGCAGGTAGTAGATATATATAAATCACACCCCTTTAAAATAAATCACATGTTGTTGCTTTGCAGCCTGAAAATGGACACAGTTTTTATTTTATTCGGCTGTATATGCTCAGTGCAACTTATAACATCAAAGTAAAAAGATAGAACACCAACATGCGAAAAAATTAATAAATAAATAAAAACCAAAATTGCTGAGAAAAAGGATTCACCCCCTGTGTGAGTATTTTGTTGAACCTACTTTTGCTTTAATTAGTCTGTTGGGATTTGTCTCTACTAACTTTGCACATCTAAACTTTGCAATATTTGCCCACTCTTTGCAGTACTGCTCAAGTTTTTTTTTTATTGTGACTGTTTGTGGACTGCAGTTTTCCAGTCATTCCACATATTTTCAATGGGGTTTAAGTCTGGGCTCTGACTGGGCCATGCAAGAACATTCCCATTTTTATTATTTTACCACTGTGTGCTCACTTTTGCTGTGAGCTTTGGATCACTGTCATGTTGGAAGGCAGCAGACTTTCCTCCAGAATTTGACTGTATTTGCCCCAGATGCAGAGAATCACCCTTGTAAAAGGACATTACCACCGAATGCTTTACGTTAGGAATGATGTTATGTGGATGGTGAGCATGTTGGATTTCTGCCAGAAATGTCATTTGGTGTTGAGGCCAAATAATTACATTGTAGTCTAATCTGCCTCAGAATCTTCAAGGTGCGTTTTGGCAAAGCTCAGTCATGACTGCATGTGGCCTTTCTTGAGGAGTGGCTTTTTTCTTGCAACCCTCCTATACAAGCCACATTTGAGGAGAATTTATGATATTGTTGTCACATGCACACAATGACCACTCTTTGGCATAAATTCCTAGAGTTGCTGTAGGCCTCTTGGTCGCCTCTCTGACCAGTTTCCTCCTGCTCTTTCATCCAGTTTGGAATGACGTCCTGATCCACGGAGGGTCTGTGTTGTATTAAATACCATCATCTGACTTGTGCCAGTCCACAACTTTATCCTGGAGATGATAGCTGGTTGTTTGCTTCAGTTGCAGTACCAAGCATTGAAATGCTCTTGGAAAGCTATTTTCCCGCTGAGCTATTCAAAATGACCAAAGCTGAAAGTCAACTGGCTTTGTGTGCCATTGAGAAGGTGTTTAGCTACTCCTGATTGAGGTTACAAGTAACTTTTAAGAGGGGGGTGATCCTTTTTCCAGCTCAGTGATTCTGTATATATGTATATATATATATATATAGAGATATATATATATATATAGATATATAGATATATAGATATATATAGATATATATATTGATTTACATTTAACTTCATTTTAAATCACAAACTTTATAAGTCACATAAATGTCATCGTAAGACATTGTTTTTCTGGTCAACATTTACTTTAAAAAAAGCTGAGATGTATAATTGTGTTTTAACAAGAACCATACTTCACTCATTAATCGTGGTCAGCTTTCCAAAGAGATCAGTGTATCAATGTCAGTATCAATGTCCTTCAACACAATGTCTATTTTTTTGCGGAAAACAAGCTTTTCAGAGCCAGACCTCTCTTCCTCTGGCACTCTCCATTGTCATTTTCACTCTCTGGCTTGTGACACTTTTGCGGTCCACTGAGAAGACAATGTTTTTTTTGAGCCATTGTTTGGATCTATTTAAAAAGCGAGAGACTCGTGAGAGGCAAACAAGCTCTCAGGTCCCATAGGTATTGGTGTAACCAGCGTTTCCAAAGACGTTAGTGTGCCATAAACCACACTAATTAGGCTTTGGTAATTGGAAATAATGGAATATTGTATTTGTTTTGACTAGTCATCATGAGTTCCCCTTTATTTTGTGGTATTGCATGGAACCAAGAACATGTAGCACTGGGAAACTGTTGAAGAATATAAAATGTTTTGTTTTGTTTTTATAATCAGCAGACAGATCATACTGCACACATTGCTATGAGACTCAGCTGGCAAAGCTTTTTTTAATGTTTTTTGGGGGGATTTAAACTGTGTATTGTGCATAGTTGAAAATGTGATATGTCAGATTTGGTTATAATGACTTAAAATCGACGCAGACAGCGATCCCAGCACAGGAATGGTTTCACAAGCCAGTGATTTGTTATTTTAATGAAATCAGAATTATTCATTACAAATTATCATTGCAATAGGGCTTTTGGCTAGCTGTTTGCCATTTCCATATTTAAATTGGCGATATAAACATTAATCTTATTGACAATGCATGACAGTAGTGTGTAATTCGGTGACATTTGATGAAGAAAAGCTAGATTATTTGAGTTCATGGACTACATCGCTTTCTTTCAAGCACGTGCAAAACCCAGGCCCACTTGTAGAATGAGAGAGGGTGGTTCATTTTCATGCACAATGGGCCGAACCCGTCAGCGCAGTGCTAAATTATGCAAAATCAACCAGCTACTTACACGACTCTGCTCTTTATTTGCATGACCTCGGCATGTTAGAGCATGCATTGTAACTGCAACCCCACACGTTCCAGAGATGCAAGCAGTGGGGTGCGGAGGCAGAGTCTTAGCTTTTGCGCATTCCTGTGAGGAATGCAGGGGGTGTGGGAAAGACCTTGAGGTTGGATCAGCTGATTCATCCTAATGTTTAAATTCCCGGTACAGTTTCCATTTGTGCTGGGGGTCCGGCTCTATCGCACAGAGTTCAGCTCCATCAGAGTATACACTGTGGCTGTTGTGACTTCTAAATTGCTTTGATTGTGTTGGTTCAAATGCTTGTAGCATCCTAAATAAAATGGCCTTTGTATGTTTTCAAAATTTCAAAGACTTGCCGAAAGATATAGCAGGACCACCGCCACACTACTCAAAGCGAGTCATTGGGGCCTGAGAAAAAAGCCAGAACAAGTGAGAAGACTTGACTGATCTCTATTTCTTTTAAGGGATTGAATAATGAATGGCTTTTTTCTGTGCTTGTAAACAAGCCATATGGAGAAGACAAAGTGCAATACTATAAATCATTTTGTGCACATATATATTTTTGCTAAATGTTTATTAGGTTTTTAGCGTTGACTGTAGAATCTTTTGAAATAAGCAATCTTACATTATACATTAATTAGTAAAAGAGTGTGTGACAGTGGAAATTAGAGTGTTTCAGTGACGCACAAGAATAAGCTGGGAGTTTGCTGCTCAACTGACTGTGAGTATCGTGTGGAGGCTAAGAATGTAATTATGCGGTCCATGAAAAAGAATGCATGTGGTGGGCCAGTGATGACTTACTAGTCATTTAACAATAATCGTTTTACTGCAACAGCTAAAAGATTAGTCAGACAGCACTCCAAACAACACCCAAAAAAATCCTGCCTAGATTTCACAAAAGTTTCCACAAACTGTTCTATTAAAAAATAAGATAAAAGATAAAGTTTTTTTTTAAATCCACATATTTCAGATAAAGTTTGGCATAAAACATCTTAATGATCAACAATAAAATAAGAATGTATATTTCATCACTGGGATACTATCATAGTTTTTATTAATATTTTGAATCAGACTTCATTTTTATATTTTACATTTAGTTTAAGTTTGAGTAATTTTGTTGTTTATAATCATTTTTATATCATTTTTAGTTATTTTAGTATATCAAGTTAAATCAAATTAGAATGAAAATATTTATTAAGTATCATGTATTGAAACGATTGAACAATATTTCTAGATTTAGGCTAAATGCATGGATTTAGTGGCATTGCGATTTGGTGAAAAGGCAGTAATAGTTTGTGAAAACGTGATCAAATTTAATTACAAAACACACTGTTATTGTTTTATTTGCTAAAATGGACAGAACTGTCCATTTTGCACTTGCAATTATTTGTATTTATTTATTTTTAAAATCTGACTAAAAACTAAATATTTGTATATTCTATAATCTGGATGTTTAAACCAGTCGCATATTAACTAACAGTGAATAAATTATTTTTAACCACAAAGCTCACTAAATGTAAACTGCACTTACCACAAAGCCCCCAGTCACTCTGGTGGTTTGCGCGTAACTAGTCATCACATGACCGTGGAGCAGGTGAGCATATGCTCCCACCACCTGTTTAATATTTAACAGTGGGAACGAGGACTTTGAGGAAGCCCCATGGCATCTGCAGGCTCTGTGTTTCTGTGGTAACATGATTGTTGGTGCTTGTTCGAAGGCACAAGGCGACACGTCCAACACAACACAATTAGGCTGGCTGGCATCAGAGGAGCGAGCTAATGCTGATTATAATTACGTGTTGATCTCATCGCCTCCTCCTCCGTCAACAGGCTCGTTTAAAAACAGATATCCATTAGGATTGTTTACACACAGAATGCCCGATCGAGACTGCAGTGATGATGTTGCACAGGACATTTTGTTTGAACACAAAGACAGTCATATGCTATTTATTTTTTTATTTTGTAATTAATTTATATAAATTATAATTATAACTAATTATTTATATTAAATATACATTTCTGCATCAATGTTTAATAAAATACTGATGTAAAAACACACAAAACAAACTATTTCCATTTTCTTTAAAAACAATATGTTTTTTTTTTCTTTTTCTTTTTTTTAATCAGGGCATTTTGAAGGTTTGAACTATAACCTACCACCTGGAACGAAAATCATTCTGTAATGACTAATTTGTAGTAAAATATAATGAAATTATTTTATGCAAGACATACATACGATAACAAAGCTTTTTGAATAAATGTATTTTTATATATGTATTTTATATACAAATTACATTTAAAGGTAATTTATAAAATACAATTTTAAATATAAAATGTATCAAAAAATGGTACATTTTGTATCGTATTGTTCATGTGTTTGTTACAGAGAAAAATTTACATGCAAATGAAACATTATAAATACATATTATTAAATAAATATATTTTTTTTATACATTGATACATTTTTAAAAATAAGAATATATAATAAAATAAGAATATATATATCGCTCACTCAGCCTGTTTTAATCGAATAAATGTTAATGTGTCATTGTGTCGTGGCTTTACTTTGAGGGGCACATCATTATTAACTCGTAACCTACCCATAAACTAAAATCTGCTCATGGCTTTTTGATGCATTATTTTGACATTACTTTACTTGAGAGGGCCCATAATAATGAATTTCATTATTAACCATACATACACTAATCATAATGAATTAACTGTTTACTACTTACTAAACTCAGCACATGATTTATTTTATACTTTCTATGAAAATCACATGTACTAACACAATGAGTATTGAGCCCGATTGAGAGATCGGAGATACAGGATCTTCACGGCCTTCGACTGAATGGAAAGTGAACTACTGACACTCAGCAATTGTTCTGATATTAGTTTCTAGTTTGGTCATTTCTTAAGGAATCATTCTACAAATATTCTTTGTGGGTTTTGAGTTATTTATTTTTTAAGCTGTATATAAGTCACAGTAGGGTAATTTTTTAAAGGGAAGGAGAACAACACATGTACATGATTATTCATGTACCCTTATTGTAAATTGTTAACATGAATTTAAAGAAGCTAGTTTTACATTCTAAAACATCAAATCATCAGTCCCACAGAAGCAAAAACATACTCAGACATTTCAGTGCCTTACGTCTGTAATTATCAACAATTTTCCAGCTTCCCAAATTCTCTGTACGGTACTTTAGCAAAACAAGCATCTTATATAGCTGTCTGAAATTGTATTTTTTTCCAAACCACGGATGAAATGAGTTTGCAACTTTATGGTTCTTCTGCCTACACTTCACCTTAAAAAGCCTTCATGAGTGGTGAGTGTGACATGCTTTCATGACATGCCTTCCCTGTAATTGTGAGCCAAGTGCCCAACCAGAGAAAAAAACAGCAGCTCTTGGCAGGTTAAAAGGCGTTGGGAGTAAGTACCTGTGGACACAAGAAGCTACCAGAACTGGAGAAAGCTAGTGTGAGGCCTTCAGGGCACCACTGCTTTGAACCGGGATCCTGCCCACACCAGAACTTCCTTCATTGAGAGCTCGGGCTCTGCCAATTTGGCATCCTCCATTACTCACACTGCCAGTGAAATGGATTCTGGCACTGTATATGTGCCACCTGGAGCTAGCCCTCTTCTCACCCATGCACGATGCTGTCAAACCAGTCTACTGTCACAAGCAGTTCTGCGTGCTTTTCAAAGAGTTGGAAGCAGATGTTAACTCAAATGGGAAAACGTTTTTGTTTAAAATTATAATGAGGTTTTTGTTGCCTTGAGAGATTCAGATCACAAGATGCGTAAAAAGAGTGCATTTTGGCCTCAACTTTATGTAACTTTCCAGGGATTTACAAGGGTTTGATATTGCATTTATTCCAGTTTAAAAGACTAGTTCATCCAAAATTGAAAATATGCTTCAAATTTATTCCCCATCAGGCCATCCAAGATGTAGATGCTGTTTCTTCAACAGAACTGAGAAATTTAGCGTTACTTCACTTGCTCGCCAATTCTTCTGTACTGAATGGGCGTCATCAGAATGAGAGTCCAAACAGCTGATAAAAACTTCACAATAATCCACAAGTAATCCACAGGAGTCCAGTTCATCAATGAATGTCTTATGAATAGAAAAGTTGTGTATTTGTAATAAACAAATCCATCAAGATGTTTGCAATTTTATTCAGAGGCAACAGTTTAAAGTTAACATTGTGCCATTTTTATCAGCTGTTTGGACTTTAATTTTGATGGCACCCATTCACTGCAGAGGATCCAATGGTGAGCAAGTGATGTTCTGATAAAGAGTCAAACTCATCTACACCTTGGGTAGCCCGAGGGTGAGTACATTTTCAGCAAATCTTCATTTTTTCAACTATTTCTTTGACAGCCATGAGATCAAAATAAAATATGTATTGTGGAGCTTTGAACTGATGGTCTACAGAAGAATGATAACGTTAATGGGTAGACATGCAGAATATCCTCCAGTCACAGTTCCTGGGTCTGGGAAAGTATCCCCTATGAAAGAAGACCTTCAGAAATCATATCTCTCTGATTCCCATCTCATCTAAAATAAGAAGCATGAGAAGTGGTGGATATTAGCGACTTTCATCTTTTTGAACAATATTGAATCTCTGTATGGGAGACAGGCTTCATGCCTTAATTGAATTACCATCCTGCCATCGGTCTGTGGGATACTGGGTGTGCCATACTATGATGATCCAGACAGAGGCCAACTTCTCGAACCATTTTCCCATGTCTCAGCGCAAGTGAATTGGCTCTCAGTCCTCAATGATTTCCCCCTTAGTAATCAGATTTTTTTTCTGGTCAAGTTGAATGTGTTGAAGGATTGAGTATTTTGATGAAGTTACTTAACATGTTGTATTTTCTGACCAGACATCCCACTGGGAGAAGCCCCTTCTCCCCAATAATACGAAGGGCTACTAGTAAGACTAAATGTTTGTGCTGGGATAATAGGCCCTTGATAAGTAGAAAGCATAACAACCATAGCAGTCACTTCCTAAACGGTCTTAAGAGCTCAGGTCTTGCAGGCCAGCGTGTCTGGTTTCTGGGCATTCAATGAGTTTCAAAAAAATACCCAGATTAATCTACCGTCGACACATTTTGGCTGGACACTTATCTTCTATCAGAAAAGTGCTGGGTCTTTTCCTTTGCAGGTTGACCAGATGAAATAATACTGGAGTGCTGCAGAGATTTTGTTTGGGGTGGGAGGAACAAATGACTCTATACACATTCTATACACAGTCACACTTACCAGCTGGAATCTCATGCACATCTGATGCAGATATGATATATCTTAGTTATTCGATGCATTTGGAGTGTTTGGATGCTTTAACTATATGGAATGCGTTCTTACAACAATGTGGCAAATGTTTAGGCACTTAAAAGAAAAGTGTGAGCTGTCAAACAAATATGACTGCCTACGTACATACGACAAGGACTTTGAACATAATATCATAAATATTACATCACTTACAAAATAAAAAAGCATTAAAATAAAATATAAATTAAATAATGATTACAAAAAATAGATATGGGGCAATAGGAGGGCAACAAAATCTTTATTCTTCTGTCTTAGAAAATAATTTAATTATAACAATAATAATAATTGTTTTATAATATCAACATTAATATGCATATCAATGACATATTTTATATAAAATTTAATATTAAATAAATTACATTAATACATTAAATAAGTAAAATAAAAATGATATATGATGTTATATGTATATATTAATAATATTAATCATTATTATTACATGTATTTAAACTGTAGTGTTTCTTCATGACGTCACTTACAGTAAAAAGCCCTTGCCTACTCAGCATAACAGTAATGAAGCATAAAATCTCCCTACATATACTTGCACAGTATTTTTAGACCATAAAGTCAGTCCAGACTTTCAATAAATACATACAGCAACTTGCAATGGAGCATTAATGCAAAGGACAACAAACCCGGTTTGGATGATTTTTTCCTTCAGGTTTACCTACATATTCAACCCACATCTCACATTGCCAAAAGTCATTCAACACAAAGATGATGCTCAAATGTTTTAAATGAACACAATTTACTCATCTCCGGATTATTTCAAAGACTTAATCACACACAATGCAAACATTGAGAAATCCTTGTGGCTTAGTGTGTCAACTCCTCTGGAGAGCGAGGGATAATTGTATGTGGTCTTATGAAAGAGAGTTATTCATTATACAAACCAATAGGAAAAGTGGTGGGAGGTTATGTCAGGTTTTTTACCTGATGAAAATCATCACAGCAGTGGTAGTTTGGAAAGACAAATAAAAGATAACATATGGTTAATGCCAGAAATATCACAGTGGATATTTTGTTATTATTTGTTAACTCATCATTGTCTTCATTTGGATGCTATAAGATTTATAATGTGAAACATAACAGACAGTGAGATACAGATTAAAATAAGGTAATTACTGCTTCTGATACCTATGTGTTTATTTCTGTAGACTTTGTTTGTGTTCTTTGAACATATTGTTTGTGGACATGAACAAGACTTGATTTAGGAAAGGCATGGAACAGAACACTTCCAAAAAACAAGAAAATTAATAAGTCAAAGCCGAATACATATTTATTTATTTTTTTTTAACTGATTTTCAGCTATTCATTTAAAGGGATAGTTCATTAAAAAAATATAGTCATAATTTACTTACACCCCCATGCTGTCCCAAACCTGTATGACTTTCTTTATACAAAATAAGATATTTTGAAGAATGTTTATAACCATACATTTGCTGGTATAGTCACTGGCTTTCATTGAAAGTTGGTAAATATCACACACACACACACACACACACACACACACACACACACACACACACACGCACACGCACACGCACACGCACACACACACACACACACATTTGAACACATGTTGTTGAAATAAAAAATGTACTGCTTTAATGTGCTTTAAACACATGGAGTAGATATCAAGGCAGCTCACTAATCTCTGTCTATGAAGGAATTTTTCACCCATTTTTGCTTTGATACTTCTCTTTAACACACACACACACACACGCAGACACACAAGTGGTCAAACACTCTAATGTTCTCATCTCTGTGATGTTCACACACTCACTATCTCTGTGATGTCCTTCTCTCTCACACACAGCGCTCTGTGTGCTTTCCTGCCGCACAGGACAAAACCTCTCTCTTTCTGTGTCACACGCAAGCTCTCTCTTTCTTTAATCTATCCAAACACCTCCTCCAAACACACTCCTCAGCACGTACACACTCCACAGGCCTCCCTCAGAGCTTGTACTCATCTCATCTCTGAACTGCATGAAAATAAGTTTGAAGGTTAGTAAGTGGGGGAGATGGGAAAGGTGAACACAGGATGGACAGACATGAGACGAGTGGAACTTGAGCTGTGAGTGGCTAGAGAGAAATGGCTTTCCTCCAGAACTCTATCTCTCCATCCTCTCTCAGGGTTGTTCTCATGGCTCTTTGGCCAGGGAGGGAGAGGAGCATCGCTGACTTCCTCGGCCCCTGTGCTACAATCACAGAGAGCTTTTCGTGATGGAAGCCCACGCTTGTCACTTGCATTCGATCCTCCTGGACACACTGCAGTGGCAGCCTACTGGGGTCGCCCCCAGGGCGCTGATCAGGTGACCTTCCCACCGCATTCACAATTTCAGTAGCAGGAACAACAGCATGTCTCTAGAGACAGGCACACATATTTAACACACACACATCTTCCCTTTGTGGATTTCGACTACGTTCGCACTTACATTAAAGCACACTCACGCATGCACATGCTTACACACAATCCTCTTTCCCAAAGGTACACATTGTTCACTTCCCAAGCCTCATTAATTTAGTAAATACAGAAAGTTACAAATATAAACTATGAACTATGTTCAAATAGTTTCTTTAACTTGTGTTCAAAAGTTACTTCAGTGCTGTTTGTAAACATGATTTATGAATTTAATGACTCCATTTTCACATCGTGTTTAAAAATAGCATTAAAGCAGCAATGAAAGCAATTCCCAGCCGTGCACACCTTCTATTTCCAGGCATCTTATGAGGAGCCATTATGTGCGTTGGAATTACCTTCAATTTGGCTGATTTGACCATCTGGGAATCCCACTATCTGGATTGACTTCCTTCCATTCAACTTTGTTCTTGACTTCTATTCTTTGAAATTCTCCCATGTCCAGTGTGAATAAGTTACATGGAGGCACTATGTCTTGGCTGGGGAAATGGGGGTTAAGGAGGGTCTTCCCCGGTCAATGAGCTTTCGTGATAGACCCTGTCTGGTTACAGGAGATTATAGATTATATGTGGATATTGTTCGATGAGATTAGATGCTATAATTGATATCTTATTGGTGAATGTCCACATTTCTGGAAGTGATAAATACTACTGGTTCTGGATGAGAGTACCTGAAATGCATATTTCCACCATTTTGAACAGTTTAAGAAACTTAACCATAAACACAGTTGCTATATTGAACACCGATGCCAGAAAAATCCACTGCTGCAAAGTGCAATGAACCCTGATGTCTGCAGTGCATTAAATTATATCCTTGGCCTTGTTGTCTCTATATCTATTATTAAAATATCATAAAAATCTGATTTAGAAAATGTACAGGGAAAATGCTGGAAATAATAGTTCGATTTTGGAGTACAGGAAAAGTTCCCACTAAAACAGTTTTTAAATGTTTAAATATGCCACAATTACAAAAAACAACATGCACACAAAACTTTACAGTTTATTACTGTTCATGTTTCTTAATTACAGTGCAACTGTAAGCAAAGTCACTGGGTTCAGATTCACGAGTGTTTAAGGGTGTTTAGGGGCCAGCACAATGAGTCTGTGCTGCAGTGTGCTCACAGCCCTTCCCAGTGTTGTGCTGGGCGATCCCCTCACCGATAAACAGTGCCCTCTCCACCCTTACACGTCTCTATCAAGATCTGGAACCACTGCCACTTTAGTACCATTCCCACATTTGCCCAATGTGTACGCATGCAACACACTCACACACTCCTCTTCCACATCCTTGGGTTCAACAAGCCCTTAAGAAATCCAAGGGAAGTTAAAGTGACAGGCGTGTCTGGTTAAAGCAATGTAACAGTATAAAAAAACACTCTGAGTAAAATTTTTGGGGTTTGTGTGCTTAGTTGATATAGATTGATGGTTTGGAATGAAATTTCAATGAGGTTTTCATGTTGTTTGCTCATACTACCCTCCACTAATTAACGTTTGATTAATGACCGGCAGTGAGTTACTGCTAAAGCTGAAAATCAAGCCCCTTATAATGAAGGTCAATGGGGTTCAGTGTTGTTTAGGACCCCACTGACTTTTATTGTATGGACAACAATATCTACATGATTTTTTTTTCATATCACTCCATTTTTAAAAAAGATTATTGAATTATTTGAATAGAAAACTCAAAAGAACAGCATTTATTTAAAATATAAATCTTTTGTAACATTAGTCACTGTCACTTTTGTTCAGCGTAATGCACCCATGCAATATAAAAGTACTAATTCCTTTAAAAAAAAAAAAAAAAAACTTTTGAACGGTTACTTTAAAATCTTTCACAGCTAAGACAGCTAAAGACATTTTGTATTAAAAAAGGGTTGATGTTTGAGAGATTTGACTGAACTTCTTGCCAAATAAGTGGTCTGCAATCAAATAAACATTACAATGTGGAAAAAAGCTTTCGAGAAAACCAGAAAAGCTTTAAAAGAACTTTAAAATAAAGGTCTAAACATGAGAAAGACCAATAAGGGAGAGTGGCCAAAGCCAGAGAAACATCCTTATTAAACATCCTGGTGAAAAACGTGAATCTCTTTACTTAAACCAATGATTTAATGCTGTTAATATCAGTGGAGAAGTCAGTCTGGGGGAAAAAAAGTGTCACCCTTTCATGAAAAATGGATAGGTGTTGGAAAAGGCGAGGGCGAGCCGCAGGGGAAAGGCTGCATCTGGTCACTAATGAGCCGCTCACAAGCAGCGACGTTCTCATCAGCTCTGTTTGTTTTTATAGGCCTCTCTGTGTCCTCTCCATAATTGTTTTGCTTGGTAGGCCCTACCGTCGTTCTCAGGCTCTCGGCCCCTTGTTTATCAAGTGACTGGTCTGTTGTTTTTGTGCCTCACATTCATGGGGCTAAATATAATATGTCCTTCCTTCTTGCCTAGTCGCTTGTATCGTGACAGACAGTGGTTGTCAGCTACATCGGTAAGGAGAGATAGATTGCCGGTGTTTCCCATTGCTTTAACCTCCTCTGGTGGTGATCCAATAAATGAAATAATATCAGGATGTAGAACAAACATTCTCTAAAATGCAAGTGCATGGAAAAGATGCAGTGTTTTTAGATGTCTATGGATTAATAGGTCTGAAGTTACCAAATGAACTTCCTGAACTCTGGATGTTATGTGAAGGTTTTTTATGCTTTTTGACAAAGTTGGTTTAAAATTATATATATTTTTCATTTATTTAATAAAATAAAATACATTGTGAAGGACTGGCCATCTGTCCACGTACAGTTATGTAAAAAAACCTGCTAAACAGCTCCATTAGTGTTACTGAAAAGTGTGGGTGAACAAATAATGACAGAATACATTTTTTTTCAGAATACATTCTTCTAATATTTAAGTCAATTAGGATATATATATATATATATATATATATATATATATATATATATATATATATATATATATTAGCAAAGTGTTAATTTTTCATTCTTTAATTTGTGAATGTACATTTTTTTGACTATAAGTTCCATTTGAATAAATACATGTAAACGTGAGGGAGTAATGAAACTTTGAGATCTTGTCTTCAAAGTTTAAGCTTCTTTCTGTTCTCATCGACAGATATTAACCGAGGTTGTCTGTTTTTACAGTTTGCAAAAACAACCACATGACTTGGGATCAGTAATCCCTCTTATTGTAGACATGTTGTGACTTTCACTGCCATAATTCCTGATCGGTGATCCCTTAATGCTAATATTACCTCTGTGCTTTTTGGACCTTTATTAAAGTCCAGCACAATTCTGTCCATGGTAAAATGCTCTAAACATTCGACCAGCTTAGGGATAAAAGTTGTCCCCCCCCAAACACCCTTTTGAATACCCTTTCATGCAACCAGTGCGGGGGGTTTGGACTCTGATCCACACTCCTTTTTTACAAGTACTACCGCTCAAACATGACAGCAGGCCAGCACTTCAGAAAACTGAATCAAAGGTATGTTCAATAGGTCCTACCCATCACATGCTCTTTGGCTAAATCATCATGACCTGAGATTTCAACCACTCTGCCACACTCTTTCCCAGGCTTTTCTCCTTGTGCATGCTCTGGTAACAGCCAAACCGCCAGCCAGAACGAACCCCCAGCCTCTTACTTTTTCTCTTCAAACATTTCCTAACCAGACTCGTTCTATGAAAATACATAACCGATGCTGTCCCCGAGAGAAAAGAGGGATAGAAAGAGCAAAAAAGAGACTTCACAGATGTTGTGTTATGCAATGGAAGGGGGGCAGTCGCTGTGCAGACAGTGGCACTCTGTGTGAGAGAGCGTGGGGCACGGCGGGGCGGCGTAGTGCTGGTGTTGCACTGGGAACAGGATGATCTTCTCTCGCCCAGCCCCTTATCCCTCACATGGGAGAAGTGGGTCAGCTTTGGTGGCCGAGGTACAGTTACATTTGAGTGCCTCCACTGAATGAGCTCTACTCCCTTGATTACAGGAAAAGGTTTCAAAACAATTTATCAGAAGTGTTACAAAAGATGAAATGAGAAGCTGAAGGGACATCTTTAGGCCTTCAGTAAGTTATCTGGTAACAGGAGCTGATATGAGATTATTTGTTGTTCTCATTCATGTTCTTTGAAAATTATGACAATTCTACATGTTCATGTCCTCTAACCTAAATATATGCTTCAAGACTGCTGATAATTAATGCTAATTAATAGATACGATAGAGAGAGAGAGAGAGAGAGAGAGAGATAGATAGATAGATAGATAGATAGATAGATAGATAGATAGATAGATAGATAGATAGATAGATAGATAGATAGATAGATAGATAGATAGATAATGAAAAGAGTTCACACATGGTAATACTAAGAGCCACATGAAAATGAATTAAAACTATTGTTTTCTTGGTTTATATATTATTGACGAGTTTACTTTAATTTATGGTTGCTCTTTTAGATGTCATTGCTGGGGTTAAATTTCAGAGCCAAAATGATGGCATTTCAACATGCTTGTCGTCAAAGAGGATGTAGTGCTACTGCGTTTAAAGTGCGTCAATAATCGATTCCATGGCCGCCAAAAGGCTTCACCTTTACTTTAACAAGAAGTGAGTAGAGCGGAGGCACAGACCTCTCACTGTGTGTCACCGCCGCAGCCTCTCACAGGCTCTAAATCAAAGCTCAGGAGCCATGAATGACAATGTCCCTTTCTTCAGGCTCTTCCCTGTGAGGAAGAAAGGCCTGCAAGCCCCCAATGTGCTCCCTGAGAGGGAACAGCGTGGCCTCCCCCCATTCCCTCCCCGCCACTCAACTCAGTTTATGGCCGGCTGTGGTTGCTCACTTCAAGGTAGTGTTCTTTTGAACAGAGACTTTGCTGGAGCTCGTGTTACACCTGCCCCCGCTCTAACCTCTCCTCATTCACACGGCCCTCCGGGACAAGGCCCTTTTCTGTGTCTGCCTGCCCCGCCGCACAAAGCACCCACAAGCCATCACTGCCAGTGCTATTTGTTAGCCACCATCACCCCAGCACTGTCCACTCACACAATGCGTGACTGTGGTGAAAAGGCCCCCCTTCCAGATCCATTACCCATTGCCATAGAGATCTAAGCAAAAGAAGGATGCATGCTTTTTATATATAAATGTATACTTTGTAAGTCGTATATGCATTTGCTGAATTAATACAATAAAAACAGCAATATTTTCAAGTATTCTTATAATTTTAAATAAAAGTTTCCTATTTCATATGTCATATGATCCTTCACAAAAACATTCTAATATGCTCAAGATATTTTCTTTTCACAGTTGTAAACAGTTGTGCTGCTTTGTGGAAACACTGTATATTAACAACAAGCTCAGAAGAACAGCATCTATCTGCAATAGATTTTACTTCTGATCAATTTAATTGCAGAATGATTAGTTAATTTCTTTAAAAATATGTAAAATAAAATATAATACTGACCTATAATACTGACCCGCAACTTTGGAATGGTACTGCATATGGTAATCTGCATATTTTAAATATTTCATCACAATTGCAATGCATCATTAGCAGTTTTCCTAAGTTATTTGTTTAAATTGTTACTTCTCATACATGTTATTGTTAAAAATATTTGTCTATAGTTTGATGTTTTTTAAACATAAATTGCTCCAAAAAATGAGTACCCTCTATTGATTTTTACACCTGCCTGCATAAATTAATATCCCATTACAGTCACATTTACAAACAAGGTGATTATTACACAACAAAGAAGAGCGATTAATACAAGAAAGTCAACAAGTCTTATTTGGATTTTTAGAAATCACAATATTGGCTTAGGAATAAATCACACAAAAATGAAAATTTGCTGAAAATGTAGTCACCCTCAGGCCATCAAAAATGTAGATGAAGTTTATTCTTCATATCAACATTTTTGGAGAAATGTAACAATATCATGTAGGTATAGAGGACTCATACTTTAACAAGAAGCATTTTAAGTTAAAGATGTCTTCATGGATTTGTTTATTACGCTTCACAATACATTAGTTGATAGACTGGAGTGGTGTGGATTATTACTTACTTTATACTTTATTGTCAGACTGTGTCTGAAATTTTTCTTGCATAACAGTATTTATGTTTACAACATTTAACATACATTCTACATTGACATTCACTCTAGCACGTACAATTATACATTTCATACAACATTTATACATCCGCAACACCGTCCCAATACTCTTGATCTCTGATTAGGTGTTTTTGTTCAGTGCAAGGATTGCCTGGTGCACAAAAGAATTTTTCAGCTTCACTTTCTTAAATTTGGGAACTCTATACCTCCGTTGTGACGGTAATAATTCAAAGTCTTTATGCAGTATATGCGTAGGATTAGAGACTATATTGTTAGCAAGCCTAAGCATCTTCTTATAATAGGATGAATCGTAAAGCTTCTCAAGCGGCTGACCTACTATCTTTGAACAGATTTTTAATTGATTAAAAACCTTGTTTTTTAGCGCAGCAGATAAACTTTTATACCAAATGCCCAAATGCTCCAAATCTGTTCCAACGAAGAAACTCATCTACATCTCGGATGGCCTGAGGGTGACATTTTCAGCAAATTTCCATTTTTGGTTGAACTATTCCTCAAACAAGTTGTTTACGTGACACACAGATAATTGGTTTATGGCCAAAATCGAATTAAAATGTAAATATTCTTGTGCATGTAGAAGAATTCAGTGGCCAACTCCTACACAATTCTGAATTGTAAATGTTTGGCAAGTCACTCTCACTTGACTATCAAGCAGTATATGTTCAGGGTTGTGGAGGTTTGGTACTGTGTAAACAAAGCGTGTCAGAATCTAATCTCAAACACAGACAAGACAGCACTGAGCAAAGAAGGCCTGTTAAAGTATCAGCGGGGTGCCGAGAGCAGATCTGCCGTCGTCCCCGACACACCCCTGTGAGTGATGCTCTGAAGACCCCACGTGCCCTCTGTAAACATCCCCCTGCACCACAGACGGGACAGCACCGCATTCTCACGAGAAACTGTCGTGTCCCACTGTCCACATCCGGGGCAGTTCACACAACTTCCAGAGAGCTGCAAAATCCCCAAAAGAGTTCCCAGAGCATTTTTAGCTTCACTTTCTAATATTAGACCTTCTCTGGTCAACGGAGATGAAAGGTCGGTGGAACACTTGAAATGTATTACAACCGAACAGTTAAATATAGAGGAAGAGACAGTTAGGGAGATGAGCGGCCAGCAGCCAGTGTCTTTCTGCAGTCAGCTGTGGGCCTGTTTTCTGCTGCCAGAAGAAGAGAGGAAGGAACACTCTGTTTCCTGTAAATAAAGAGCGGAGTGCAGCAATCATTGTTTTGACAACGGAAGCATCTTTTTCTGACACTCGTCACATCTACGTGTGAAAAGAAGCGTTCCCTACTGGCCCAGGGGTCAATCAGAACCATTCACAAGTTGAAATGTAGATCTCTACGTCAGGTGAAGTTGTAAACAACACTGGAGTTTCTTGCCTCAAAGGGACGAGGTGGTTCAAATTACATCCGTGAAGGCACTTTTCAAAACATGTCCGATCTTGATTTTGTTTTAAAAGTGATCTAAAACCCAATCCCAGTTTTAGAGTTTAAATATGTGTAATAATAAAAATCACATCAAACTTCCAGAAGGAATCACAAAAACAAAACAAAACAAATCCTGAAAAAGTACATTTTACATTTTTTTTTAAAAAGAAGAATTTAATGCTTCCATTTTGCAAGATTACATTGTATTACATTAATCAACTGACGTTAAAGTCATTTATAATAACAAAAGATTTATATGTTAAATAAAAAAATCCTAAAAAAATTATAATGGTTTTTACAAACGTATTAAGCACAACTGTTTAATAATAAAAATTCAGCTTTGCATCTCAGGATTTATAAATATATTGAAATAGAAAACACATTATAAATTGTAATTATTATATATATATATATATATATATATATATATATATATATATAAATATAAACTTTAGCATGATTTTGAGAATTTATAATTATATTTATTGAATAAATAATCTCAATTTAGTTTGTCATTTAGTGTGACACAATACGCATTTCCTAACACTGAAACTGTATTTTTACATTAATTTGCATGTTAAGCAGACAAAATTACTAAATGCATCTTATGTTTTCAACTGTATGAGCTAATCAAATAATTTAAAATCCTATTTCATTAAAGCTGATAGTATCCCACAATGTGCAAAATATCCCCAGTCAGTACATCCTTCCTGGTGGATGTTCAAGAAGTGATAACCAGAACACCCATGAGCAGGATGTATTGTCTACACCCTCTACAAATAGAGAGTACCTCCAGGAAACGGTGTCATGAGAAAAAGCGATGACTTAGGTAGGGGGAAGATGAACATCACAGAATAAAAGCTATATCTGTCACTACAAACACACACCCAAAAAAAGATCTGCGTGAGGAAGAGACTCGTATCCTGTAAATAATGAGTCAGCTGCCTCACATACAACACTGTCTGAGGACCCTCATTTGCATTTTATCACTGTAGAATGAAATTGAAAATGATTGTGGTTAAATCTTAAATCATATACGGAACCACAAAGCTCATCATTTAAGGCCTGCATTTCCTGTATTAACCTTGAATCGATTTTGTTTTGTAGTCTGTGAGGAATGAGCACATGGTGAAGAATCCCACTCACTTACTTTAAGGAAACATTGTAGACAAAGTGTATGTCAAGGCCAAAACAACTGAGGGAAGAATGATTACTATTATTATTATTATTATATTTTTTTGAACATTTACTAAGAATCACAAGATGATTACAATTTGAGAAGTACATTTCAATCTATTATAACAAATATTGTATTTTTGTCAGTTACATTTAAAATTTACATTTAGAGTAGAAGTGAGAACCATGCTAAATTATGGTATTATTCCATAACAGATGGTATCAAATGGTAATAGTGGTACTCTGAAATATACCATTCTAGTGGTTGAGAATTCATGGTATTTACATGTTAAATCTGTAAATGCAAAGGTACATGTAATGTATGTATTTTTCAAGAACCAGTTAATTTAATGTATAAAATTCATTTTATTTCATTTTATTAATAAATAATCAAAAAATCTATTCAAAAGAAAAAAAGTATTGTGGTACTGCTTTATATTAATACTGTAGACCTAATACATGCCTGTAATTCATTCTCAATCTCTAATCATTGCCTCTCTCAAGTACTATGTAAATACATATGCATATTTTCTATACAGCCGTATATATACAATAAAGCATAAATAATACTCAAATCTGTACATACATTTTCTATTCCAGATTGATACACATTATTATTCTTGTTAAGTCTTGTTAAGTATGTATGCATGTATGTACCAAGAGCTTTTCTAAAAAATAAAAAATAAAAACACAACAAATTCCTTACTTGGCGAAAAAAAGATGATTCTGATTCTGATACTAAGAGATTTTGGTTGACTTGAGTAGTAAGACTCAATCGACTCGCTTGTATTCTCTCACCATCTAGTGGCGGTTGCATGTCATTACAAAACCCGGCAATTTTACTCCTGGGGGCTGTGATTTACATCCAGGTCGCGGACGACGGTGTCCTATTGGTTGGTGTTAGGAAACGGACAACATGTTGCAGTTCATGAAACTAGTTGGGCAGCTAAAAGTGATTGATATTCGTATTAAAAATATCAATGATTTGCAGGTTAACCTATATTAACGCTTGCTTGTGTAACAGCGCGTACCAGGTACAGGATGGGTGTACAGAAATATCAAACAGCCTGAGAGTGTGTCTGATCATATGATCAGAATGTCTATGATGGCCTTAACCATACAGGACGTCACTGACTCTGACAATAAAGAGAGGTTTGTATGAGGCGTCTTAAATGATCTCATTTATGCGGTTCACACTTATTATTCACACTTATGCAGCTCATTTGGACTAATTCATAGTTGTGTGGCTCATTAGGATTCATTCACACTTGTTCAGTTCATTTAGATCCACGTTTGTGCGGTTCATTAGGATTCATTCACACTTGTTCGAATTCATTAAGATTCATTAAAGGGAGGGGGGGGGGGTGAAATGCTCGTTTTCACTCAATATCCTGTTAATCTTGAGTACCTATAGAGTAGTACTGCATTCTTCATAACTCCAAAAAGTCTTTAGTTTTATTATATTCATAAGAGAAAGATAGTCTGTACCGATTTTCCCCGAAAAAACAGGACCGACTGGAGGCGTGACGTGTGGGCGGAGCTAAAGAATCACGAGCGCCAGTAGGCTTTTGCGTTGAGAGCATGTGGAAGCTGTGACATTACCGTGAGGAAAAAAACAACCAAAACAAACCATGGCTAACAGTCAGATTCAGCGTATATTTATGATCCAGAATCAGATCCCGAGGCTGTAACTGAACGAGAGCAGCAGCAGCAACGACTCGCTCCGAGCGGGGCTCGAACCCGGGTCTCCGATGGGAGGCGGACACACTAACAAGGAGGCAGAGATATTTTAAGCAGTTTTACTCACCGCCTGTGGTTCCAACACACGATCATGACCCTTTTTCGTTGGGATTGCATCATCCTTAAGAAATACACGATACGCAAATCCGTCGTCAAACTGGGCCTTGTTTCTAAAACAAGCATCTTCAAAATGCAGGGAACAAACACTTGCACAACTCCGTTGATGCTCTGTAAAAATAAACTCCATCCACTGGTCCCTTAATGCTGTTTTTTCTTTGGTAATCTGTGCAGGGTTGTCTTGCCCTGGCAACCAAAAACACACTCCTTTTGTGACATTTCGCGAAGCTCTCGCTCTGATCAGTGATTGTCTGTCTGTGCTCAGCCTATCTCTGCTCTGCTATATGGGAGCGCGCGCTCTTCCGGCAGAAGTGCCTTCAGGACCCATATAAGGAAATTCCGCTCCATCTAACGTCACACAGAGTCATACTCGAAAAAAACTTTCCGAAACTTGTGACAAACCGGAAGGAGTATTTTTGGAACAGAAATACTCCTTCAAATGTACAACTTAATTTTTGAAACTTTGTCCATGTTTAGCATGGGAATCCAACTCAGTGTAAACAGTGTAAAAAACTCAGTATGCATGAAATAGCATTTCACCCCTCCCTGTAACACGTATGAAGTTAATTTAGTTTCATGCTTGCTCGTTCGATTAATGAACATCCAGTCGTCCATTCATGTACACTGCAAGTCATCAAATCGCCGTCTAGTCGGTCAGTTAATTGTCTTAAAACCCCATTGGGGCTTATACTAAAATTCTTGAACGCAGCTTTCTAGAACAATATAAAATGTACAAAATGTGTAAATATCTTTACAATAGTAGAAGTTTATAAATTATTTAATAAACATTTATTGTAAAGAAAAAAAAGAAGAAGCTTGTCTCCAAACTGGAGCAGTTCCTTGAGATGCATTCACATTGATCAGCTCTTCTCTTCACAGATGCATGAAGCTGGCTTTAGTTCATGACCTGGCTGAGTGTATTGTGGGAGATATTGCTCCAGCAGACGTTAGCAAAAATGTTAGCAAAGCAGAGAAACACAGAAGGGAAAGGGTATTATGGTTTTAAGCTAATTTTTTACAAATGAAATATTTAGTTTGTGTACAAATTAAACACTGAGAATCTTTCTCTTCAGGAAGCAATGGTTCACATCACAGGCCTGTTAGATTATGGCTTACGGAAAGAGATTTACAACTTGTGGGAGGTGAGTTGATCAAAACTAAACAACTGGTATAAGTTTTGTGTTCCTTTTTTTTGGTTCGGAATGATTGGAGTACGTCCCTTTGCATGCAGGAGTTCTTTAACTCCACTGAAGGTTTGACAAACACACATATCCAACAAGCTCAAGATCTGATTACATAAGCAATTCTAAGAAGAGATACATACATCCATAAGAAGAATCATTGTTATCATGGCAAAGTAAATTGTATCAAAGTGCTCAACAGTGGCCGTTCAATCCTATAGAGAATTGTGAATTAAATAATTTGAACACCTAGGAATAGTTCACCCAAATATCAGCATTTGCAGAAAATGTACTCACCCTCAGGCAAAAAGAGTCCAAAATGGTTCTTAACAAAACCTGTCAGTGGATTTTAAGGAACGTAAGACGACAACAGGGGATGGACTTATCTTTAATGTTGGGAAGCATTACTATGGATTTTTGCCAGAAGTGCTGGTTTAATGATGGATTTGTTTCTTACAAACACAGTTTTAAAAATTTTATTTTGGGGTGAACTATTTCTATTTTGCAATGACTTGGAGTTTTCATTCTTATAATTACTGAAATAGCTTTATATTTTGCCTGTATGTATTTTCTCCTCTGATCATAGAAAGGTTCCATCATCCGGAGGTGTTGGGTCTGGTGAAGAGTCTGAATGAGGAGAGAGCTAGACACATCGCTGCCAGAGGAGATAATGATTCAGAGAAAACCACGGACACAAACTCTCACACACTAGTGACACCATGATCTCAGTTCCTGCTACCTCCATACATTTGTATCTGAGTGTTCACTTTGTCCAGATAAGCTCTTTTAGTATAATCTTATTTCACTGCACAGAAGCATGCATGGTTTGTGGTTGTTTGATATTTGTGTCTTGTTTGTTTGAATGTTCTGCAGGAGTTTTGATAAAAAATAAAAAAATAAATATTTTTCTATTCAAATTAAATGGAAATACTGTCAGAAGTTGATTTTCTGTTTCTGCTGCATTCCAGTAATAGATGCTTTAATAGAAAACAACATTTTCTTTCAGTTGAAACTGATATTACTTTGTTAAATGCATGAAAAGTGCAACGGAAATGTAAATACAATTAATTCTAAAATTATAACAACTTTTAAAATATGTTTGTGTACACATTCGGTTCTGTGAAATTTTGTCTTACAACAGTGACTGACACTAAGAAAGTGGAAAGCAAAGCAGAAACTACAAAAAAGATTCTTTAGAAGCAACTCAAAGTTTATAACTGAGCAGCATCTATCTTGTGAATTTTTTTTTGCAGAGACTTTGCCACACTTTACTGTTTTAGTGACTAAGGAAGAGTCAAATTAATGTTCATTTTATAGTTTCTGATTACAATTCAGTTCACCTTATTTTCATGACTGATGAGTCTGGACTGTGACTTTGCAAAAAAACGTTTAATGACTAACGTTAATAATGAACGGCATCTCAACACTGAGAATGAGTTTGAAGAAAGATTTCAGCTATAAAATCCTGTTCCTTAAAACAACAATTGACTTCAATGTCAATGTTAAGTATGTAAAGCTGAAACACATTTCACACAAATGTATCAAGAAAAAACAAACAAACAAAAAAAAAACGGATACAATAATGCTATACATTTTTTGGTCAGTGACAATTATGGTTTCCAATACATTACATTTAAAATCAGGCATATCAGATAAGCTAATAAATTGCAGTAAAATGTAAATCCACTTTCTTTAATTAGTTGTTTGCATCTGTTATCAGCAAATATGTTCTGAAGTTATAGGCATGCAGCAATAAAAGCATTAACATTCAGAAAAACAAAGTCTAACATCCATTTTGTTAAACATTCTTTCAAGTACTTCTCTTAGGATTGTATATGCAGCCATTATTTTTGGAAATGTATCAAGCTTTGTTACAGTTAAACAATATTGAATTAGTATAAATAATAAAGTAATGCAGGACTAAATCCAAAGACAGTCTCCTCGAAAAATATACATATTTTGAAAAGAACTTAAAGAATAAACATTCTCCAGTTGGATGTTTTTCTTCAATGCAAAAGTTAAGAAATATTTTGCACAGACAATGCACCAACAAGTTTTTCACAGTGCTCTCCAAACCATTAAGGGTCATCAATGTTTCACTGGTAGACCATTTAAACCCTTAGCATTCATTGTTCTCGGTCATGTTATTAGGGGTGTCCTGGGAGCTGGCTTGGGCCGCTGAAGACAGGACCTCTTCAAAACTGCCCGCACCTCCAGTTCCTCCAACTTTAGACTGCTAGCAACACAAAACTCTCATGGCATTAGTATGTTGACATTCAGGACAGTGAAGCTGAAAATGACCATGTTAAGCTGTTCAATAATTAACAGCACAGCTACAGTTTGCTTGTTTGACCACTAAGGTTACTCTATGCAAGGCTTACCTTAATGTTTGAAACTGTGCTTTCGACTTTCTCCTCAAAGGACTTGAAACTAGGCGAGTTCCTGTAAAATAAAAATAGTTTAGTTTTATTTACCTAATCTGATCATTAAACCTCATCTGGTCCATTCAACTGCAGTCTGAAAAATCTCTCCAGGATGTTTTAGTATAATGTTAATATAATGATGGTACATGCAGGGATTACCTTTTTTTTTTTTAAATGCAACAAAACCACTATTTATTCTAATCTGACATACCAACAGTCAATTTTATATATGTATATTTGATATATGATATCACATGCATTTTTGTGTTGTTTGTATCCTAGAACATCCAATTTTTGGATGCTTTAAAAAGTTTTTAAATGCAATAGTAGAACAAACATGCAAAGCAAGCTGTCACACACATTTACCTCATTGTAGGCAAGCTCATTGAATGCCGTATAGAATAGCTGTCCCATGAAAGCATGGCCAAGCAAAAGATAGGTTCAATCATTATCATGGAAAAACAAATACATTGCAAATAAGACACATAAAAAGATCATATGTAAGTGTAGCCTGCACCAGTGCATTTCACTACACCTACCAAACGTTTGATCTGATCTGATCTGACAAGAGTATATCAATAGTTATCAAAAAAAAAGCAACACATGCTGAAACCAGTCATCTGTTAAACTGCATGTAGTCAGTGTGGGAGACAGTGGGAAAAATGATTGTGTCTTTGGCTCAATATGGATTTGAACACGCATTTCTGATTAAAACAAAAGTAAGACCTTCTTATAATGCTACAGCACAGTCTGAAACATTGAAACATTTCAGATCTCATATTATCTAATGAATGTATGGCTCCACAGTTTTTTCTTCTTCTCGGAATTAATGTTAGACTGACACGCATTGAAATTGTGTGGAGACATTCATATTAGCTGTTCAGATACTTGAATACTTGAGTCCCGTCTTGAAGTCAGATTCAGTTTCAGCACCGTCACTGTTCTCATGTATCATGCAGATGCTAAAAGAAAGCAGCTATTGCTAATCTCTATTCTGGGATCTATGAACACAATATCTTACCCAAGAGAATATGACCTTTGTTGTGCATCAGAGATAAGGAAAGAACACTGTAAATATATATTTTTTTATTATAGGCCATACAACAAAATTTTGGCCATATGAAACATTTAATGTTAACATTTAATAAATTATTTTAATTTTAGAGAATTGTGGTCACAAAAAAATGTGGACACCTAAAGAGGAAACAGGAAAAATATTATATAATAAAATATAAAATATTATAAAATATTATAATATAAGTGTCCAAATACTTTTTAAGTATATATATATATATATATATATATATATATATATATATATATATATATATATATATATATATATATATATATATATATAGCCAATTTGTGTCTGGTACAACAGGCTGAACAAAGCACTCAGCGTGCACACACACACACACACACACACACACACACACACACAATATTTATCATAACTTGAGCATTTTGACATTTTTTGAAGTATTGGTTTTTCACATTAGCTCCATATACAGTATGGACTGTAATCATGCTGTATGCTGTTATAGTTAGTAGACAATAAGTATAAAAGGATAAACATGTTCATTGCAAACATGAGGTAGAAAACTCCCAGACTCATGCAGAGAGATGGTGTCACACACTGGCAATAAAACACACATACCTCCTGGGATACAGTACCTGAAAGCCAAACATGCCGAGGTAAAATAAGGTACTGAGGTGTTGGATCTACATAAATTTCCAATAATAGTAAAGTCAACACTATTTTGCTAAAGCAAAAGCAGTAGTGAGTGCTAAATTAGACCTGGGCATCATGCACAGATTTTGATCATTCTTTATATTTTATAATTGATATATATGTGTTTGTGTATTAGGCATGGGCCGGTATAAGATTTTGACGGTATGATAACCTTAAGCAAAAATATCAGTTTCACGGTATCGTTGTTACAGCTCTAAAATGTGTTATTTTTAAATGACTTGGGGAAAAAAACACTTTTTTCCTCGCTGAGCACAATATATCTTGTTTTTGAGCAACATACAGAATATTTGGAACAGTGATATTTGTTTATTTTTTCTTTGATTTATTTCTGAAACGTCTGCTGAAATGTGGGCTGTCCTGCAGCTTTTTTTGTGGATGGTTGATTTAGTGCTAGCGCTTATGGGACAGCAAAAATTACTGGGCATCATCAGTATCAAATCCTTTATATATGTATACGTACTTACAGTCTGTGAGTCAGAACAGCCTGCATTGTAGTCTACTCTCAGGAAATAGTCCACCGTATAATAGACTATATACTTCTGATTATTTGTTTGATCTGTTCTGGAACAGTATTGTAAATACAACTTAACTACTGATTTCTAGCTGTGTCCTCTTTTGGAAGGCCAAACTAAGAAGTTTTGCTTTCACAAGGAAACACACAGCGAGTGACTCCACAACATGGCGCCAGCAGCAACAGCGAGGAATAAAAGTTACGCCTTCTTTCTTTGCGTGAACATTTGGGCGGTGTTATGCAAATCTATCGACATTGAGACATAGACATGTGGGGGGGTGTTAGAATGAGCCATTTTAGGACGGCGTGGTTGACTCTAAACTTTTATAAAAAATATCCCCTTCAGTTTGAGACTTTAGTCTTTGCAACTTTACGGATCTTCATTATGCACCAAGAGCTGGTAACACTCCAAAGAGAAAGGAAAAGTTGAAATCACATCATATGATCCCTTTAATAAAATACAATCTAATAGGTAGAAAATTCAATTTATTGTTAGCTTCCTGTTTTTGCTGTATCCCTTCTAGCCACAACCTGTTGCACACTGCTTTAATCTGAATTATACAGAGACGAGATGAAAAGAACCATTTGAAAAGTGAGTGATCTGCCTGTTACAGTATTTTTCTCTTTGCGTCTGTCTTCAGTGTCTCTGGTTTAGGTTAACGGGAATTTACAGACTTTTTTTTACTTTATTTACTTTATTATATCAGACTTTATTTATTTACAGACATAAATTACTTTTTGGAAAATGTTTGCATTGCAACACAGTTTGTGCATGTCCCAAACAGAGAAAGCTGCAATAAAACAAAAACGTCTGGTTGTTTATCGATTTTTGAAGTGTGGATCTGTCCACAAAAAATAAAAATGGTATTCAACTTATACCTTGAAAATGGTATTCGGCCCATGCCTAGTATGTATGTATTGTATATATATTATATAATAACAATAACAAATTTTCAGCAGTCAATCCTTTATCACCCTGCAGTAGATGTGGACACTTCTTTTTTACTGTTCTTCTGAAATGAAAGCATCTCTTGTCACAGAGTGTCTCAACCATCTGGGATCCAGTGAAGAAGAGCTGGTAAATTCTTCATGCCATCACAACCTCTTATTTTTATGCCAGCTGGACATGCCCCAATCTGGCCCACTGAAAGCTGCTTAAATGAGGCTTATGTAACACAAACATGCCACTCAAACAGACTGGCCAAAGTAAATGGCTCAAGATCACTGCCATTTCACTGTGCAACAAACACAGCATATGTACCATGCGTTTGTGGGAGTTCCCTGCAGAAGAGAAACAGAAAAGAAAATGATGGACAGCAGAAACAGGCAGATTGAGATTTTACCTTATATCCCCGAATTTCCTGCTGATGGCATTGCCCAGGTTACTGAAGGCCGCTGAGGTCCGCTGTCCTGCCGTAGACAGGGTCTCCGACGTCTTTTTGTATCTGCCAGAACAGAACCAAGAAAACAAAAAACAAAACAAAATGTATACACTTAGATATTCTTATCACAGTTGTCATTAATAAAATATTTCGGACAAATATATATTTATCACACATAAATGTTTCTTCTTTAAAAGGTAAAGCGTGTCTACACCGAGCACAACTGTAGTCACTCACATTGCATTGTGCCTCAACAGCTAAAGGCTGTCTATACTGGACTTGACAATGTGCCCACTGCTTATCACTGGTACTTTGTGGCAATTACACATAATAATAAAACATAATACACATTTAAATAATGTGGCTGCAAAATGAACTGAAATAAAACTGAAAACCCAATATTGATTAAGGCGATTATCAAATCAAAGCCTGTTTGTGATGTGTACATTCACATTTCTGTGGATAAAAGCATTTACAGCATTTCACTAGCATTCTGCCTAAATAAAAGCTTTAGGATCTGAAAATATATAAATTAAGAATTGCCAGTTCCCGAAGGAGACTAAAGAACAAGAACAAGAACAAATTTAGAACAACTACAGGCCAAATTTTCAGAATTGTAGACATGAAGAATTTGACTTCCCTTCACTTTTTCTGTGATCTCGTAGAAAACAGGAAGAAATTCTGCTTCAATACAGAGAATTCAATAAGAGTCTACAAAGGGAACACTATGCACAAATTGCTACCAATACTCTACAGAAAATAACAATTAACAATAACAATGATTACACGTTGTAAGAATGATTCCTACTCTTTGCTTTTCCCTAAATGTTCTCAAAACCAGTCAACTGAAGTCACAGAAACTTCTAGACCCAAGAACTCTTCATTTGTCAGAACAAAACTCCCTTATTTAATAACATTTTGCACACAGTGCAGTGGTCAAACCTGGATACTGATCAGCACATTTTGATCAGCCATGGTCTACAGAAAGCTTTGGTGTGTTCCTTACACAAAGCCATGGTATGACTTAGAAAACCTGGTATATAGTACATTTGGATTACTTCTGTGGTGATATTATGCTGTTTATTTGTCATTTTCCGAGTTGATCACCCATTTACATTTATTATATGGAAAAGTGCAGCGTGAACATTGTATAAATCATCTTTTATGATAGAAAGTCATAAAGGTTTGGATTGGCATGATGGTGAGTAAATCATTACAGTGTGTTCATTTTGGGTGAACTAGTCCTTCAAGTTGTATCATGCTAAAATGCACATTTCACAGCCCAATTACAGTACATGAGGTGAATCACACTGTACAATAACATGCTTTGTATGAAAGCACATCTAGACTGACCCGAGACCAGTGTAGTCATCTGATTAGAGTATGTTCAGAGACACTCAGGTTAATGCAGGAAACATCCATAACAGTCAGCAAATGCAACCTGATTGCCATCAGATCCAACAAAAAAGCAACATTTAACAATCTTCATGGTGCTTCTTTCATACCATGACCAACTTGCCAAGCTCAAGCAATTGTTCAATTTGATATAGCAGAATTAATGTATCATTTTCTCCTTTTGATTAATTGTTCCTTCTTGTATTATTGTAATTTCTAAGTTGCTTTGGGTAAAAGCATCTGCTAAATGAATAAATGTTCTTCTGTTAGCATAAATTCACATAATCTTTGCGTATGAATGGTTTCCGTTCATTGTGCTTGTAATCTGTGTATTGATCATCCTGAGGGTAGTGATAGTTAATATGCTTAACAGCATTACAACAGAGTATAAAGAGAAACAGAGATGTGTAGTTGGGATCAATTCACAGAGACACAGTGACATTATTATCATGCAGATGGGTTGTGTGTTTGTCTGGGTGAATGTGAACTGAAGCAGAAATGGACCACACTGGGATTGCAATAACATAAATATACAAAGACAGACAGAAACCCCATTGTTTCAACATGCGTATTTAGATTGCAATTCATTTTCAACAAGGAAGCTGGCTAATAAACAACAGGTCAATGTAAAAGTTATTTTTGATGCAAAGTACTGGATTTTAATAAGAAAACAAAAATATTGGATGTGGTATATATTGTTAAATCACTATTGATCATACTGTTTGTGCTACAGACGAAAAATACAACAAAAATATGTCATACCGTGTTATTTTAGTATAATTTATAATATGCTACTATACTTTTTTTTAAATGATATTTAGAACTAGCTTTTATTCTTATATTTTCAGGTTTGAATTTTAATTTAACTTTTTAGTCATTTTGTTATGTGCTTTCGTAAAAGAAAATATATAATTTGTTTTGTAAACAAACCTTCTTAAATATATTTTAATTTATTGTTTCTAGTTAGTAATTTTAGTTGCAACATTTCTAATTTTCGTTTAGTTTAAGTTGTTCATCTAATGTTTATATTTTATTTCAGCTTCATTTTAATTAACATTTTTTTTTACTTTCAGTTAACTTTAATAACTCTGGGTCACCTTCAGAAATATATAAAATACATACATATATATATATATATATATATATATATATATATATATATATATATATATATATATATATATATATAAAAATATTAATAATATATTATATATATGTATATATTATAAATAAATATAAATACAAGTATATACATCCAAAATCTAAAAATTCAGTATCTAAACATTTATTTGGCTGTGAACTAAACCTTGAGTTACTTGTTGTACTTGATTTTTCCTTATCTCCAAGTCAGCAAGGACCACCACTGTTGTCTTCTTAAAAAATGTGCATGATGCATCTGTTGTCACAAGCCAGAATGAAATATGACATTAATCACAAGGTTTAGCAAAGACTACTTACGCAGTGCTGGTCTGCATGTCGTACCAGCTCTTGGAGAAGTTCTGTCGGAGTTCACACAGGGGTGTGATCCCAAGTTTCTGTTTCAGCTCCAAGTGACGCTTTTCTTTGGAGGCCAGGACTTGTTTTAAAGTTGTGATTTCTTCTTCTAACTGACAGAAGGAAAATAGGTTAAGGGCTGATTTTTTTATATTTAAATAACAGTTATCAGAACAGCAGATAATTCAGTTTTAATATGAAGTGTCCACTCTTTTCTTTTTGTCTCATATGCAAACTGTTTCACAGTTAATGCCTTGCTCAGTGGACCATGAAGATCTCAGAGGATAAAGTAACCAAAGAAAAAAATGGGAAGGATTTGATCATACGATTTACAATCATGGGTGTATGTTCTGAGATAATGCAGACCATTTGTGTGGCAACAGCACAGTATATTTCAGTAAATACAGTAAAGTAGACTAGATTGTATTTCAATACTAATTGCTTTAATATTGCTTTATAGTAGTATAATAGTAAATGTCAGTTTAACTCTCATGACAGATAGAAATGGCTCCTTAAGTGAACAGTGGCACATTTTGTTACTATTTAAAAGTAAGTCACAACATGCAAAGAAGAAAATTGCAGAAAATGATGTAGTCTTTAGGTTCACAGAATAACATAGTTACTAAGGATCATCCAGCCCATTTCCTGGTCTAAAACTAAAACACTGGGTTAAATACCTTAGTCAGTTCATTCTCCATTTCTTCTCGCTCCTCTTCTGTGACAGTGTTGTTGAGATCCACCTCTGATACCATGTCCTCATCCACTTCCTTTAAAGGCTCTTTGTCCAATGAACCTGGAAATAAACGTATAAAAATAGCAGAACAATGGAAGTTAAGTTTTTATTCTCAAAAAATCAAGAGCACAATTTATATACTTAAAGGAAAGGTTTAACCTAATGAAAGTATGGCATATATGCAATGATAATGCTAAAACATACTTTTTTTTAAAATATGCAAATGTCTTGTTACTATTATAATGTATTCACTCAAAAACTCAAATGTGCTATAAAAGCATTATGTTGAAGAGTCAAAAATACACTCATGATAAATGTGAAAGTAAAACTAAATCTTACAATAGCTAGAAAATGAAAGCTCAAATGATGAAGCACTAATGCACTTAATATGACACCAGTAATATGAGTAAATGTTAAGGTTGTTTTTGTCCACAGGAAAACGAGAGTCACATCTCAGAAGTCTGGTAAGTCATTACACGAGAAACTGATTAGAGTGCTGTGGCATGAAACGCGTGATACACTTTTAGCAGCTAATGTAATCAGCAGGTAGAAGAGCAGAGCTGGGCGGTCTAAGCAAAGAAAAGTGCTCAGGAATGAGATCTCAGATTCATCATTTACACCACACAGCACACAACGGCTTGTACAGAAGATCATATCTATCTTTTTGCAGAGTGCATTGGTTGCTAGAGAACACTGACATGATAGAATCAGAACATTTGTTTTGCATTTAGAGTTTTCTTAATTTGTATTTTGAACTATATTTGCTATTTTCACATAACCCATTTGAATTTCAGGTCAAATTTCATTTTGAATAAGCAATAAAATAGAGCAAATAAATACAAAGTTATATAGCACAATTCACTATAAAATGATGCATCATCAATGTTTCATATATCCACACACACATATATATATATATATATATATATACACACACACACACACACACACACACACACACACACACACACACACACATATAAAATGTAATCTCAATTGGACCAACAGTTACAATTCTGATTTTCTTATCACATATAAGCATATGTTATTATTTGTGAATTTATTTTTGCATTATTATTATTATTAGTTTGTGAATTCATCTGATGAATTAGTAAATCAGCATATCAAACAAATTTAACTCAGGGGTGCCCAAAGTCAGTCCTGGAGGACCGGTTTCCTGCAGAGTTTAGGACACCGACCCTCCAGGACTGAGTTTGGGCACCACTGTTTTAACCTCTTAACCTGTTAACTGTCACCCGTCCGCTCTGTGGGACGCCTACATTTACTTCACTATATTACAATTAAATCTAATCTAATCTTGACAAAATATCGTTGGAAAGGTCTAAGACTCCCAAATATATATATATATATATTTTTTTTTTTTATATTTATGTTTTTTGTTAAGAATTATGTAGGAAAAGTAATAGATTAATTTATGACAAGAGTGCACCTTCAAAGATCTACATTATAACTGGAATTTTGACCTTTGTTAAAAAAACAAGACTTCTTTGATGCCTTTTTCTCTATCACATTTTAGAAATCATGAGAAATTATATATCAACTGAAAACTTAAAATCGCAAAATTCATCCTTTAAAACTCATTTTAATATCAGACATTGCATTACCATGTAAATGGTACATCAATATCATGTTACAAAATGTTTTCATTCATGAATAATACAAATTTAAGTTTGGATCGTGCACTACAAAGTCAGTGTTCAAAAATATGAGTGACAGTTAACTAGTTTTTAACAGTTTTATTTTGTTGACATTCTTACTTTGGACAAACAAATTTTAACTATTTCAGCTTTGGTGTAGACATATAAATGTCATTATGATGGTTGAAGATTACCCCTCTGGGTCTGTAAGATGACAACATTGTTTATGTACTTATAACAACTAGATAGATTGGGGTAGTCCTGCCTAATGGTTAGAGAGTTTGACTCCCAGCCCTAATGTTGTGGGTTCGAGTCTTGGGCCGGCAATACCACGACTGAGGTGCCCTTGAGCACGGCACCAAACCCCCAACTGCTCCCTGGGCACTACAGCATGAATGGCTGCCCACTGCTCCGTGTGTGTGTGTGTGTGTGTGTGTTCACTGCTGTATGTCACGTCACTTTTTTTTCACTGAATAGATTTCTTGATACAGATCACAACTGAAGGTTGGATCTTTGAGCATAACTCAGAAGAAAAGTGACTTTATAAAGGCAATTAAGCCTCACTGTTCAGGTTGCCTAGCAACTTTCTTGATGCCTAGCATCATCCTCCCAATTATCCCATGAATCGGATTCTCTAAATCTATTTAAGGGTGAATAAGAGGAAGTACAGAGGATCATTTTCATGTTAAATCTGTAAAATAATATCTTTTCCATTCCATTGCCTTTCTACTGTCAATAACCACTGAGCTAAATCTTTGTTGAAGGTTTATTACTGGAAAAGAGAGCTGTGCAATATTAAAATAGTTCATTCAACAACACCAAGATTAATTGATTTAAGCCAAGATCATTTGGAAAGATAATGTTATGGTCATTTCAGAAAGAAAATAAACTATTAGTTTTGAAACTGATATAAATAATGACAAGGAAAATGCAATCTTTGTAGATAAGCCTTCCAATATTTTCCTCTAAGGTTAGTTGTCTATTTTTGTAATTAATGCATGGACTGATCAGTTTTATCATCTTTCTCATGTTCATGTGTCTGGGTGGGTGAGCGAGTCAGAATCATCTCATGGTGATCAGGGTGTCATCTGAGTAACTTAGTGTCTCTTCAGGGCAGTGTACACGACAGTTCAGCTTCTTCAAGCTCTCTGGACTATGCATCCAGTTCTCTCAATGTCCCCATTTTCCTTCCCGAACACACAACAGAATCACAAAGAATCACTTCACTGTCCTCAGCGAAAGATTTCAATGTGGAGGAGGGGGCATTATTTTAATCAGATGAACAAAACACCTTATTTCTTATCACCCACTGATTGAAATAAAAGACAAAGGCATTCAAACCAAGACCAGAGATATATTTTATATACTGTTTTAATCTTGTGTAAATCTATGTACTGTAAAAAAGTGCTGTTAATTAATCAAACTAATTAATCACAACTAACTCATATTTTTTATATAGTTAATCTGTTAATGCATTCAGTTACCTGTTACCAGTTACCTGGAAATAAAACTAAATAACAGGACTCTGTGTAATTATTAGGTTCAGTATTTTGTGTAAATAACTTTTATATTGTACATTTCTGCAAGTGGTATTAGTCTCAATGACACACACACACACACACACACACATACACACACAAATCTCACACTTGTATCTAAACACTGAACCTTAAACAATCAACAATAATTATATAAAACAAGATAAATAAACCAATTGCAAATGAAAGCTAAATAGAATAAAAAAAAATATTAATAAAAAAGATAAAAATATTAATAAAAATGACAAAAGCAAATAAAAAGTTAATGAAACATTAAACTATATATATATATATATATATATATATATATATATATATATATATATATATATATATTAGGGGTGTAACGGTTCACAAAATTCACGGTTCGGTTCGATACGATACACTGATGTCACGGTTCGGTTCGGTTCGATACGTTTTAGATACAGCAAAATGTAAAAACATCTCAACTTTTCAGAATGCCGCAAGCGCACCGCGGGTCATGTGACAAGAACCAACCAATCAGCTTCATCCTTTCCCGTAACAACGTTGAGAGCTCAGCCAAGATGAAGGAACAGCTGATCATAGTTGTATATGGATTGCAATTTTGAAATAAATTTAGTAGCAGAGCTACTGCAAGCGATTTTTAGAGCTGCAAATCCATTTATCCTTCGCTGAAATTTCCGCGTCTCATGGAGAGAGCACGTCATTGTTGCTTAGCAAAGACAGACGCCTCAGGAGAAAGACGCGCTTAGCGTTTTCCATGCGTTTTTAGGCACGATATGTGAACGGCCCCTAAGGCGCTCGCTCACTCAGCACGCGCTGAAGGCTCGTTGCAAAATGTCTAATGCATTTAACAGACCAGAAATATAAGATCCTAAAATAACCAACAGGTCTGGTGTTTGGGTTGGATTCCCTGTAAGCTATAGTGTCTAAATGCTGCAGGGATAGTTTGCTGCGTGCATGTTTCTCCTTTTTTTCGTCTTTTCCCAGATAGTACTGACGCATATATCCCAGATATTCCCGCTGGTGTTTTTTTTTTTTTTTTTTTTTTTGTAATCCCGCTGGTGTACCCTGTCATGTTGCAGATGCGACATACCGTTGTTTTTTTATCCACCACTCTCTTGCCATCACCATTATAGCTTAAAGGGAATCCAAAGTGCACCCAAACACCAGACCTGTTGGTTATTGGAGGATCTTCTCATTTCTAGTCTGTTAAACGCATTGGCTATTTTGCAACGAGCCTTCAGCGTGTACTGAGTGAGCGAGCGCCTGCTGAGTAGCCTAACATAAACATATAAGATGGTGTTTTTTTCTTCTTCGGGAGTGTCAGGGGCGTTGCCTGTTACGTTGTTTGGGTTATTGGGCTACCTTGTTGAACGCATATCATTATATTTCTCTCTCTCTCTTTTTTTTTTTTTTTTCAAATATAATTAATTACTCCAACGAACCGTTCGGTATACATAATGTGTACCGCGTACCGAACCGAAAGCGTCGTACCGAACGGTTCAATACGAATACGCGTATCGTTACACCCCTAATATATATATATATATATATATATATATATATAGTTTAATGTTTCATTAACTTTTTATTTGCTTTTGTCATATATATATATATATATATATATATATATATATATATATATATATATATATAGTTTAATGTTTCATTAACTTTTTATTTGCTTTTGTCATTTTTATTAATATTTTAATATTTTTTATTAATATTTTTTTATTCTATTTAGCTTTCATTTCTTCAGTTTTAGTGCTACTTATTTTAATACATCAAGTTAAAATAGTTTTAGTTTTAATTAACAATAGAAATGCTGGTGCTATCAGGCTAAGTTTGACAGCACTACTAACGAACAAAAAGTCCTAATAAAGTGTGTGTTTTCAGTGACAAATTGAAGAAATCCTAGTTCTTTTTTCACTATACGGTATAACTCCATTTCAATAATGCAAGCATAATCTATTTGGAGCCTGAAATAAAGCAGTATAATTTAAGGGCATGGTTTTAGTGAAGCTTTGCGTAATTTCTGGCTTTGCCGGAGTAATCTGAGGGATTTCTTCTTAGTGATTATCTGACTGGATTTAATTCCGGCTGACTGCTGCACAGAGACGCAAGTATTTAGTGACTGGCAGGAAATTACAAATGGTGACCATGCAAAGTGGGTTGTTTCTGAGACCTACCTGCAAGGAAAATCTCTCTGTCTTCTGTTGTGCAGCAAAATTTAAATAAGGAGAACGTTAGATGATCTGATTCATGAGCTGGTGCACCATGTCCAAACAGATTACAGATTACAAAATAGTAGGCTACCCAAATCTCACAAGAGCATGCTTTATCAGGCAGGCTGCATTCAACAGCACAGAAGTGAAATTAGATGTGCAATATCATACAAAAGCAAAATGTACACAGACATGCGCATCAAACCCATGTTGTCTCATTCAAGAAACCTAAATCATTTAGGTTAATCATTTAGCATGCATTTAAAGCACAAGAAAAGGGCCTGTCAAACAATTAATGTCACAATTCTTGGGTTTAGCAGTGTCCACAAGTTTTGAATGTGCTAAAGTCTGACATGGCTGTCATCTTCCATCTTAAAGCACCTATGTCAAAGAGCTACACACAACTCAGCACCCATCAGCTCAAGAGAGAAAATGAGTGATCTACATGGCTAGGTTGGGTTTATCACATTCAATTTTATCAAATTACACAGCAAGCTCTTACCCCAGTCTACTATTGCTTCAGGAGTCAGTACGCTAGAATACAGCTCTGTGAAGTACGGTTGGCAAAACAAACAAGACATTTAAGTATGATAAAAATGGAACATATATGCACTGACTTTACTGCTTATAAATATTTAAATAAATGTATTAATAACGTTAAACTATAACTACATATAAATATATATTTATTGTTTTTCTTTAGTTAAGGAACAGCCAATTCATTGGTACTACCACTCGAACATACAGTATCTGGTCACAAGATTTCAATTATTTTGCTCTGGACAGTCACGTGGAAATAAAATGAGAAGGTCACGTGGTTGTCCAGATCATTGCACTTGAGAGAGAGGGGGGAGGAGCTGCATCCAATTCCTTCAATTGTTTACGTGTTTTGACAATAGTTCCTGTCTGGAAAACTTGATCCCAAGTCTGATTTAAGCTCATGTACATCAATAGAATGAAGCCTAAATTAAATAGAATAGAGGAACATGTACATGTGACTTAAGTAGCCTAATATTTATATTAAAATATTAATATTAGGCTGTTAACTGTCTAATTATCTGTTCTATCAATCATATCTATTTTTCTGGTATGCAAAAATAAAATCAGTATACAATAACTTGCCTCTTCAGTGAAGGTCTAACTTACTCAAGTTATTTGAGGATACACAAGAAAATGAAACCATATTTGCAGATGTATTCAACAACATTTACATGCACAAGTATGTTTACAGAATAATAAGACACGAAAGTGTTTGGAAAGTAAGCTCACCCTGTTGTCTGGGCTCCATATCTGCAGTACTGTGTAAATGCTGGTCCAGTTCACATGAACAGCACCTTTCAGTTCAGAGAAATATCCCGTTCAACAGAAACCGATGCACACAGGCGCCCTCTGCTCTCAAACCCCGCCCATTACCGGAGCCGCTTAAGCCACTAACCAATGGGAACAGTTCTGATTAGTTCGAATTAAATTATACTACATATTATACCCATTGCTATTTAATTCGTCTTTAATTTCAATATAAACCTATCTATAAATATATAAAAGCGATTAAAAACTACAACGGTTGACCGATTCCTAAAGCAGTTTACTTGTTTGACAAACTGTTATCAACTTACTTTCTTCTTCTTCTTCTTCTTCTTCTTCTTCTTCTTCTTCTTCTTCTTCTTCTTCTTCTTCTTCTTTTCTTCTTTTTATTGCAATTTAGTTTAACTAAGAATTAAAATGAAAATCAAGAGGGAATATGACTCCAAAATGTTAATTCCTTCTAGGTTTTAAAGCAACATTTCATAGTAGGCTAGGCTAATTTATAATCTATAGCCTTAACTGGTCAATTATAAACGAAGCACAGTTCTTAATAAAATCCTGGTAAATTTAACAGCGTAGATATTCTATTTGTTTACAAAGACGTTTGGCACGCCACACCGATGATGTCATGAGTGACGCTATTACCTGAGAGCAGCGAGTTTACAGTCTGTTGTATTATCGTTGCAGTCAACAGCGCCATCTCATGGTGAGACACGGAAAGACAGGCTGGCCTGAGAACGCAACAGAGATGTTTCATATAGTAAATAAAATAATAATTCAATATAAAAATATCAAATTGTAGAATAGAACAGAATAGAATTTGCTGAAGTATTGGTTTTGGCAAGCTACGTACGTAAAAGCGTTTAATGATGTGTAACAGAAGCTAATATTTATTGATGTGATTATGGGAGCTTTAAGACAATTATTAAACTTCATTGTTGTAATAAGGAGGGTTAAAACTGTAACGAGTCAACAGCACGCCAAGCGTGGATATACAAACAGAGAATAGATGATCCCACACAATAATGGCACAGTTTAATTAAATGGGTGGTAATCTTTGGCGTGATACCAACCTATGCATATGCGAGGCAGATCTGTTTTAGAATGTAATCAGGTCATTTTGTTTCTGTGTGGCTTTTATATGGTGGTTTATGTATGCGTACGTTTATACTGAGTTTACTAAACATAGGTATTTAGGTATTATTTATAAAGATGGTAAGACAAAAATATCACTCGAGTTAAGTTTATTTAACTCACCTTTTTAACCACCAGGTGTCAGATTTGTACAAAATGACCACATAATAATTTTGTTTTGCAAGTAAACTTGTCTTTTTGAAAAACTTAATATAATTAATTGTCGCATGCATTTATTAATATGGTAACATATAATCCTGTATATTTTATGTCACCATCATTACATTTGACTAAAATCGCAAGAGCAATAAAGCTTGTCAAACTAAATCAAGTCTGGTCACCAATAATACTGTACATTTAGTATGCGAACATATTAATCACTATCATTTCAAACACTTTTAATTTTGTCCAGAAAAAAAGCATTGCGTTAACAATCACAAAAAACAAAAACATCCCCCAAAACATCATCACTACAACCATATTCTGATATTTTGATAAAGCATTCACATTTGACTTTGCTCATTGCGATATTCATATAGCTTATATACCTTTCATGACTTACATGTAATCATTTAGCATACACTTCTGAAGCTACTATAAATGAGGTAGCATTAATAATATTTGCACTACCATGTTTCAAGAGTAAGAACTACAACATAGCAATGTGAGTCACACTTTTATTGTATTAAAGTGAGAGAGATTGATATTTGTTGTCATTCTTCCGTGGCCTGCACTGCCATTAGAGTTACTGCTGGTTACAGTGATGGAGCAGCAGGGTAGATGGTGTCAACAGGATGTCAGTCAGTCAGCTGACCTCAGGAAGCACCTCTTCGGCCAGCAGACCCCTAACAAAGCGCTTACACAGGCAGGAAATTGATGTGACTGGAACTTGCATTATCAGAGACTACCAGCAAAGAGGGTCAAAGAAGGAAATCTGAGGAAACCGTCACTCATGTGACACACACAGGTTGTAATCTCTGGACGTAGATTCAAACTTCACAACAGACAATCTGTTTACTCACTTTCATGTAGTTTCAAACCTGTATGACTTTCTTTTTGGTTTGAAATTGCACATAAATAATATTGGATCCCACTGACATCCATTATATGGACAAAAATATATTTTCCACAGAGAAAAAAAAGTTATTAATGACATGAAGTCTGCATAATTATATTAACATATCAAAATGTACTTTCATGTATTTCATTATAAAAGCTAGCCTGCCACTTGGGTGACGTTTCCAAACTTAGCTAGCGTCAGCTGCTAGTTCAGCGGACAGCTACACCCAGACCACATAATGAGATGGACAACAGCTCTCTGGATGTGAAATAGAAGACAATAGTTATTTTATCCCAATGTGTGGTTAGACTTGCATATTTTCTCTTGCTGCACATGCAAATCACAGTAGTACGCTTAGTCCAGCAGTGACGTCTGTCACCACACTTCCTTTATATGTAGATGTAGGTCACACAGTTAGTTGCCTGCAACTACAGTAAGATTTTGTTAGTTGAGAAATTAGTTTCTTTATATTTAATCAGGGACAATGCACAAAAAACATTAGTCTAAAAAAGAAGAGATGTCATGTGCCAGGTTATAGCAAAAAATGCTAATTTCCACCTGCAGTCCCTGGACAGATGTTACATTTACAAAAGTTCATAAAATACAGTATTATACATGGAGGCATTACTTCACTCACATCATAAGAACACTCTCCACTTCATGATATACAAAATTATACATGGAAAACTTGTCAGGTTTTTCTGGTTTTACTGTATTAGCCAAAATAAACATATTTATAATTAATCATTGTAGCATGGTAGAAGATTAACCTTTTAAAAATGGTGGTTGATAAGATATAAGATATATTGTAAGATAAGATATTTTTGAAAGACATCTATGCTCAGCAAGGCTGCATTTACTTGACCAAAATGCAGTAAAAACACTATTATTGTGAAAGGATTACAATTTAGAATACATTTTCTATTTGAATAAATTTTATAATGTGTTTATTCCTCAGATGTCCTCTCAGTCTTTGGTGTCACATGATCCTACAGAAATCATAATATGCTGATTTGGTGTTTAAAGGTATAGTTCACACAAAAAAGAAAATTTTATGTTTATCTGCCCCCAGGGCATCTAGGATGCAGGTGACTTTGTTTCTTCAGTAGAACACAAAGAAGATATTTAACTCAAACTGTTGCAGTTTGTCAGTCATATAATGGAAGTGAATGGGAAGCACAGGTTTAGAGTACAAAAAACATACACAATCAAAACCAAATTAAACACTGCAGCTTGTGATGATACATTGATATGTAAAGACATGAAATGATTGGTCTGTGTAAGAAACTTAACAGTATTTACATAGTTTTTTTTTTACTTCTGATTCACTGCAAAGTCCAAACTCTCTGTCCTGAGCACGCACTGGCTGTCGAGAACGCGCTCAGGACAGTTGTGGTGAATCAGAGGTAAAAAACAATATAAATACTGTTCAGTTTCTTGTACAGACTGATCGTTTCCTACATCTTGGATGCCCTGGGGGTAAGCAGATGAACATCAAATTTTTATTTTTGGGTGAACTATCCCTTTAAGAAACAATTCTTATTAATGTGCTGCTTAATATTTTATAGAAACAAAGATACTTTTTTTTTTTTTTTTTTTAGAAACCAAAGATTCTTTGATGAATAGAAATTTCAAGAGGACTGCATTTATTTGAAATTAAAACCCCCTTTGTAACATTATAAATGTCTTTATAAATGTCACTTTTGATCAAAGTAATACATCCCTGTTGAATACATTTATTAATTACTTTAAAAAGTGACTAACTACTGACCTTAATTTTTAAATAGTAGTGCATCTGTAGCACAAATTGTGCATCTTGGGAGACATGCTGTAATCTAATACTTAGAGCCCCCCCCCCCCAGATCACTAACCATGAGTATGAGCAATTATAATAGTGATATTTTACTTAGCAAACACCACTTATTAAAAGCCAAGTGAAACCAAATGTTGGCAGCTTCTTTTAATTCTTACTGAAACATGATAAAGACATATATTTGCTGTCTGCAGGCCTGAATTGACTTTAAATCTGAAAATAAAGTGCAGCAGCAAAATGTAACAATAATAATAATAAAAAAAATACAATGTGCATTTTAAAAATAAAATATAAAAAAATTAAACAAAGGTGTTGTGGAATAGATTCAGACACATTCTACAGTATATTTAGGGAATAAAATATTACAGGTCTTTGGAAATCAATCACAGCAGGTGTGCTCTCAAAATATACAAAGTTCCTTTGAGTAAAGTTCAATCCCACTGGTGAAAGGCACCGTCTCTTGAGTTAAATAAAAAAAATAAAAAAACACCACCACCACATTGGCAGTCAAAGCTTTCAGTTTATAATGTTAGCATGTCTAAAACAGCCCAAGGTAACATTCAGATTGATTTTTGTTTCTTCCTTAATATAAGCACAGATAATTCAGTTATCTGCCCTGGAGTGATAATGCAGTGTGTAGCAGATGTGACGAAATTCTCCCTGAGAATAACAGTGGCATTCACTACCGGCCTGAGTTTATCTTCATAACTGATTGTCTTACAAAATCCAATTGATAACCACTTTGAAATGACCACTTATAATCAGAGTTGAATTAGGTGCTATTACATTGATGATTCTGTGTAGGGCATTACCCAAATGAGTGTTAGACAACCTTACAATCTTTCCTGCAATACTTTTCCTTGTGCTTTCTTGGCTTTTCTCCAGACCAGCCTTAGTTTGAATATTAAATGGATAGCTCCAATCAATACAAGCTTTAGGGGTTGCCATTTGTTAAAATTTCTTTGCATGTACCCTAATATACATCTTATGGTCAAGGTTATAAAACATGCTACATTATTCATTTTTTTTGTAACAGCTTGAGATTGAAATAAACCCAACATGTGGCAATGGATTACAGTGGATATGAATCTATAACACTGTGCAAAATACAGCAGGGATGCCTATTGGGCTGATAGTCTTGAACGCTGTGCTGCTCAGTAGCTACGTCTCAGTGTGCATTCTGTGCAAAGCTAAAATATACTAGAAATTAATGTCAAAGTTTCCATATCATGGACTTTCAATTTAAATGAACATATATACACTCAAGTAGAAAGCAGTTTGTTCAAGGTGTAAGGCATGCACTATGCTTCCATGTGGGGTTTAAAAATCAGAGACCACACTGCAAATCTGGGACTCAAAAGCAACATTATTAATATTCTCAACGATTCTTCATATCTGATATCAATCTTGTGAACTCCTACATATGATGAGATGTTCTTTGGATTATTCACAAGTCATTCTGGATAAAATGATCAGGATTCGCACAAACAATTTTTTCTTTGTAAATCACATGCACAGATGAATCACTCTCAATAAGATATTGAATATGCATGAATAAAGTAAATAAAGTGAATTTTGAATTCATGATGAAAAAAAAACGTGACTGCTAAAATAGACTATTAAAATACGGCTAAATTCATTTCAAGTTTTCATTTAATTTGTTTTCACTCTAATTGTTGTTTTATCAGATCATTTTGAAATGTGTGTGTGTTTGTATATGTATATATATATATATGTGTGTGTGTGTGCGCGCTAATATAATTTATAATACACAATTAATTCTTACAATGTTTAATATATGTGTGTGTGTTTATAGAGTAAAATTTTATGTAATATATATATATATATATATATATATATATATATACATACATATATAATAAACTTTTTTTGTTATATACAGTATATTAACATTAAAAAATCAAGTTAGGACATCTAAAAAATTTTATCATTACAAATATTATTATAAATAAATAATATAAATAGCATTACCAACGGCAGTGAACCAATTCAAATTTAAATATTACATTTGAGAATTTAAATTCAGGTCAAGTTTACATTTAATTTAATTTGTTTTCACTCTAACTGTTATGCTGATAATAAAATAAATAATAATACAAATATTTTAGATTTTTCCAACTTAAATCTTATATATATTTTTAATGACCTATGTATTGTACACACACACACACACACATTTTTTTATTATATATATTTACATAAATTTAGTTAGGAAATCCTAAATATTTTCATTGCAAATTATTTTATCAAATAACAACTCCAGTGAACAAATTTACATTTAAATATTAAATTAGAGAAATTCAAAATGCAGTTTCAAAAAGTGGTCTCAGAGTTTTGGACCCCATGGTGTATTTTGTGTCTGGTTTACAGCTTTAGATTTGTCCAAACACAGAGCTAAAACACTTGCATGACACAGTACTGATTTGCATGACCTAGATGACCTACATGTCTTGGCGTGGAGCTGCGGGTCCCTGTAATTCAGGGCCTTTTGTTTTCCACAGTGCAGTAGACAGAAACGGGTTTTGTTGATCATGCAAATTCCTGCGGATATTGGCACAGCATGAAGGGGAGGGAGGGAGGAATAGCGAGGGGATCAAGAGGGACAGACATTAATTCATCAAGTCACCATCATCATGCACTAAACGCTTACAGATTATAACATCTGATGTACGTCATAAGTAGAATGAAGGACAAAATCATTCACGCTGTTTGGCTCCACTGCATAACACATCCTGCAGGAAATTATTAACCAGTCTGTAGTTCCATTCCTAAAAATGAACTGAATTCAAATCAGTTTGGGGGTTATAAATCAAACATCCCAAAAACAGAATCTCCTCAATTAGTCTCTGATCCTGATGCCAAATACGCCATGTGGAGGAAAGGGTCACTGTGCAATTGAGGATATTCACGAGATGCAGCCAACAGGAAAACTGCATATTGTGACTGTTGTATAAGTGGCCAGTGTTCGGTCACTTGGCACCCAGGGCTATTCAGGGTGTGTGTTTGTGTGTCCAGGTCCTGAGCAGGAAGACTGAAGCTGAATCAGCACAGCCAGCGACTCGACCCCTGTGAGCGCTTCCTCCTCCTCTTACAGATGTAGTAGATAGGCAGAGCAAACAAGCCTGCGGACACAAAACAAGAAACTAATCTAGCCATTCAATCACAGTATAAAGTTATGTGTGCCATCAGTGAGCTTTACGCAAAAAAAACAAAGATAATATATATATATATATATATATAAAACTGAAGCAAATTCCAAGTGACTTAAGATTCATAAATAAAAATGTTTGGTTCAGTATACATGTGTATTGAATGAATACAGTTTAACTAATGCGTGTTCAGAACATCTGTGGAAGTTGAGCTATTGATATTTAGAAACTGTTTTTGTAAGGTATATTAATTTTTTTGGGAGTGCAATAATTCAGACTAAAAGATAAGTTTTGCTAAAATATTTAGCATCCAGAAGTGGAAGAACAAATCTCTTCTGCCAATTACAACAGAACCATGAACTACAGTATGAAGAGTGTTGCAGCAGTACCAATTGACATCTTATTAAAGAAAAAGATACAGATTGTTCAGTTTGATTTTTAATTAATTATTAAAATTATTTATTTATTTATTTATTTTCAATGGAATAAGTTGTCCCATCTTCAATTTTATTGTCATTATTATAATGATGTTATTTTTACTTTCAGGATCATGAAGTTATTTATTTATTTATTTATTTATGAGTCTCATTACTTTTTTCATTTTGTTTTTCAAACATACATTTTTTTAATTTCGTGCCATTTTCATTAGTCTCCTCCATGTTCTTATTAGAGATTAAGTGAATCCCATTACTGTTAAAAAAACCATTAAGGTAATATATAAATACATAATGGCAATAAAACTAATATTGCCAAGATGCATATAAATAATTAATTTCTGTAATATAAATATATACATTTCTTGAAAGTAGGCAGTTGAATGAAAGAGATAAATGATACTCAACATCCTAGTCACCCATATTTCCTTTCTTCAGTTTTGAATGCTTAAATACATTGCTGCATTTCACCATTGTATTTTATGTCACAACCACATTTATGTTTTCATTATAAAACTGAGACAGGTGCTTAACTGTCATGAAAATAATGTTAAAAATGTTTTAAAAATAGCTATAAAAAGCAAATATAATGATATAATCTTTTACTCTTTTGAATTTGTGGAATCTGGGATCAAATATAATCCAGACATGTTCCTGACAGGCTTTGTGAGATTCATGAAGTGTTACACAATCCTTACCTATGACCAAAGCCAGAGCTCCAACGACCACCACGAGGACAATGACCACTGGAGCCACCAGCACTTTACTCACTGTGAAACGAGCAAAACAAAACACATTTACAATTCCTATCTACTGCTGGACTAAAGAGAAGATGGAGTGCATTTGTCTTTCTCAACAAGTCAGTCGGTTAATGTGAACCCAGTGACCTCTAGACCAAACACTTGTGTCTGTGATGTATGGATGGTTGGGTATTATACCACAGTTCGTTGCACTAGCCTGAGGACACCACACAAACACTGGCTCACGTAAAGTGTACACAGATATGCAAACTGAAAGAAGATCATGGAGTCGTTCGTATCTCTGTGCTATTACTAACTGGCGTTATCAGGGAGTTGTAAACTAGCATGGTCTGAAATAGTGTAAACTGTTCTTTTAGGGTGCTCTATTTGTGTCAGGACAGTTTGTTTTTGTGATAAAATCTAGAAATGAACATATTTTGTATGCGTAAAGAAGTGCAAGGGTTGTACAGCTATAAACGAACATAAAGATATACATATTTAACTTTGCAGTTATACACAAAATGATACATACACACACAACAGTGTGTTTGTATACTAATGTTCATTGGTGAGCTTGCAATCTAAATGAAGTCAATAAAATAAAGAGATGATACATAAATAATGCAACTTTTTTTGGCCATGTTTGACTCAAAATGATCAGAAAACAGCCCCCCCCCATGCATTATTTTAAAGCAAACAAAAAAAAATTACAGTTTGTAAAGTCTGTGAGTCTGTCTTCATTGTTGGCTATTGATTTGTTTGTTTTTTTGTTTTTTACAAATGCACAGTTTAATAATTATCATTCCTAAATGTAATTGGATTCAAGGGAAAAAGAATCCAGTATAAACACTGATATATATACTGTACAGCAGAATACTTGTATATTGGAAACAAGCAGGTTATGAAACAACTAAGAGCACATTATGATAACAAACGGCAAGAAAACTTAAGATAAGCCAATGTTATGTTTCCAAGGTAACCCCAAATATTCAGAAAAAGCTTAAATAAATCATGTTGTATTCTCTGCTTATGCGCACTCACTACAAACAGAGCCTCGGACCAGCCGGCGCAGATGGGGTTTCTCCGGCAGGTAGCGGTACTTGCATCCAAACACACTCAGGTTGGAGGTGTGGTCCCCAAAAAAGCGCAGATGCCTGTACTTCTCCCCGCAACGGTAACAGAAGTTAGTGTTGCACTGTGTGCAGGTCATGTGATCACAGCCCTCCGTTCTCTGAATGTGGATCTGTTGGTATGGAGAAAAAATAATTTGGCAATGAGTAATCAAATCACAATGATTTTCACTTGTTTTTAAAATGTCTAGTTAGATCTGTGAACTAGTGGGGCAGATTTTCAGCGACTGATATTTTCAATTAGTGAAAGCTTAGAGCTCACAAAATGATAATTCACAATGATTACACTGCGATTATTCCAACAAACAATGCACTTCTCAGTATTATGGGTTGAGAAACTTCTTCAGAAAGGGAAGATCTTAGCTAAGCCTTCGGGTATCTGGCTCAGGTATGTGCACTATGCTAAAAACTTGTGTTACGATGGGTCTTCCAAAGCATCATGACTGCACATGTCTGGAGGGAAAACAGCAACGCCTTGTAGAACTCGCTGATCTCTTGAAATTGTTTCAGTGCAGAGAAAATGATCTTGTGTGGACTTTCATTCAGGATCACTGTGCCCAGACCCCAGTATTATGACGTCTTATGACTGGAATGCTGTTTTTCCCAAGACCGTAATTAAAGTTAGACAGGAGGAAAGGAAGAGAAAACAGACAATAAACACAATCCTTCCTCACTATCTCAGACGGGAACATTCAGTTTTTACAATGACTGACTCTGTTTATCTGAACTAAGTAACTCCTATTAATTTTAAGTAGGCCATATTTTACATTGCATTTTATTAATCCCCTGAGGGCTTGTAAAGTGTCTTGAAACTGTGACAGATGAGTTTTCAAACCTTCTCTCAGACTAAAATTAAACAATACTTTACAATAAGCTTCTAATGACATTAAGCAATGCAATAGTTAACATAACAAAACTGTTTTCAAGTTGTATAAATAAACATTAAACATTAATTGATGAATTATATATGTATAATATTTAACTTGTGTTAACAAACTGAACTTTATTGTAAAGTATTACCAAGACTATATATAAATGAGTTTATATGTAAATGTGGGAGGGCATAAATGAATATACTCATGGTTGTGATGTCAATACCATACCAAATGTGGTATCATGAACATCTGTGTACAGTAGTACTGTAGTACGTTTCCATGTCAAAGAAAATTAACAAAAATCCAGTTTTCAGTATATGTACAGAGCATTTTAGGAAAGCATGTTCATTACCTTGCAGAATGGACACTTCTGAGCGTTCCTCTGGCCATGTTCGATGACGCTGGCCCAGTGACGCAACAGTTTGTCTCCTCTCCTGTAGTCTCGACATTTCAGGCCTTCATGCCAGGGTGCATGGCATTTGAAACACCAGACAAACTGACACTTTGTGCACTGAATCTACGGGGAATATTTGAAGAGACAGACAGACAGTTTGCTTACTCAAGAAAGCCTTTTGGCAAAGAAAGTCACTCTGATTCAGAGTTAAGACAAATAATTCCACATAGTAATGTTCTTAACTACAGAATGGGCAACATGTGAAAAAGCACACCTTATACTTATGTTCACTCTTGGTGGACGTCTGTTGGCTACGACCCTTCAGGGAGGTAAACAGGCTGCACTGGGGACATGGTTTCGTGCTGGAGTCCAGTCTGCTCAGCTCCAAGAAGTACTTGTATTTTGCCAGCTCTTCACTGGACAGGTGCGAAATCACCAAACTATCCTCCAAGAAACCACTGCATTCTGTGATGGGACACACCAAGTGTGCCCGACCCACGTGAACCTTAAAAGAAACATGCAATCAGCCAAATCCATTGAAAACCGCTCCATTAATGCAGTGGTAAACCTTCACGACTCTATGAGCAGTTAAATATGTAAACCACCCTGTTTGAGAACAGTTAACCGTACAGTGAGTATGATTTCGTGTTCTTGGAAATAGTGGCTTTTAATCAGTGATTAGAGGAAGTCCAAACGATCTGTGTACACAAGCAAGTCAAACAGCCACTGTACAAGCAGCATTGTACATGAGGTACTTCCAAGTCAACAAGCAACGTCACCTTATCAAACAATCACTGAAGTACGGTAATACGTGATTGAAGAGGGCTAACCCTAGGGGCTAGTTTGCACAGGCTGAACGTGGTATGATTCGTTGATAAATGGATCTGTGTTGAATGAGCTTTCCTAGTTTCCTAGAGGGAGTTAGGTGATCTCATGGATCAGTGAGATCCATTTCATTCTCATTGTTCACATAACAGGGCTTTGGTGTAGTCCTACAGCTGCGGGACTATGACAATCAGCACCTCCCCTGTGAGAGGATTACATCCTGCTTCTGGTTCCCCACCCATCTTCCTTCATCTCCCCTCTGGGACGACTGGATTACTAAGCATTTCCATTGTGAGAACTAATCTACACTCCACCCTCTTATTTTTGTGCTGGGATTTCAAGCAACAGCATTTAAGGGACATTATCTGAGGTGACAAGAAAAGAGTTTGGTCAAGAGAAGACTGTAAAACCGGGCAAGTCTTGGGTAGTTACGAATCAGCTGGAATAAAATCTGCCATGACATCTGGAAGCAATGCATTCTGGACTAAAATAGACCAGACTGAATTCCATCTGTCAATGCATGATGATGTGAGCACCAAGAAAGGATGACAAAAATGAACCCACACAGTTACGTCCACTATGAAAATGTCCATCCCTAAAATATGGAAATGGCTTGATAACAATAACCCCATTCCGTGGAAGCTCTTGAGATAAGGTTAATCCTGTAACAGTGTCACAGAACAAGAGTAACTTTTAGAGATGAGTCACAGTAATTGACTAGCCATACAGCAGCAGTCAAACATTTTTTAATTGAATTGTCCTAATCCAATCTTTTGGTGAAATGACAACCTTCTCTCTGTGGTGACGTATGTCAGACTTATCCAATCATTACTTTGTTTTGTCAATAATAGTGTACAATATGTCACAATATGGAAAGAAAAGATGTCGCTATTTCCATTACATTGTGACTTGAAGATCAAATAATCAACTAGTACACAAATATTGATTAATACAGTTGGGCTAAATGGATAAATGTGCACTCAGTTGTACTAAGTTTGGGGACGCTGCTTAGGTCATTTTTAAATGATGCACCTGACTAATACAAAAGATAGTCTTGGTAAACAGCATTAACAATGCTCATGTTGAGAGAAGGGCTTTTGTGGCTGATTGTGTGGCACCTAATGAGATCTGGCAGTCCCATGAGAGCCCTTACCTGAGTACGTGGCACCAACTGGTGACAGCAGTGCTAGCACTCCCCCAGGGCCACCCACCGGCCCTTTTTACACTTGTCAGCCTGCTGCTAATGGGCCGACCACACAGCTCGCACAATAACAGGACAAAGCACCCACTGCAGGTGTGAACATTCCTCTCAGTATGGATGGAGAGTTTGATTTCCAGCCTGCCATATCACACGCTGGCATCCTGTATTCACTCTGACATGTTTCTTATTGATCAGCACCACCTTTTGAGGTGGGCTATCTTTTAAAGGGACATATCTTTTTGATAGATTTGAAATCGCCCACATGCCTGTTAAGAATAAAGCAGATCTATTACAGTGAACACTCAGTCAACAGTAAGACAGCAACCAAATTGCTGTGGGAAAAGTGCATGTCCCAAACACTTTCAGTTTAGCATCTATAAAAAAAAGTAATCAAACATTTTTTATATTCTCAGCAGATTTCCTGCATCACCTCATCTGAGCACTGCATGCATATTTTAATCTAAGGCCTCATACATCTCAATTACAGTAGGCTGTATGCAATATTCAGTCTAGCAGAAACTATACACATTCATACATTTAAATGAACCGGTTATTCTGCAAGCCTACAAAAGGTCAGTGAAATTAACCAACAAATCTTTACACAACATTCACACAATCTGATACCTAATATCAAATCTACTGAGGCATATACTGTACATCAAAGCAAAAATTCAAAAGCAGACATTTCCAAAATGTGTAGGCATTACTCTGGTACAGTTTTACCAAATCCTTTGGTAAAATACAAAACACTCTGCTCCAAAACTTGGTTCCATGTTTATGAAATAGACAGGTGAATGAAAAAGTTTTTGACTATAGAAAAAAAGAACAACAACAACAACAATAACAAAAAAAACTTCTGTGCTCTAGGGTTGTGCCACTTGTGCTGTCAGTTTATGAGTTGGATTTCATATACTTTCACCAGTCACACAAGAGATATTTCATTACTCCAAAAAACCACAGATTTCATGCATTCACACAGATTGCATGCTTGGGTTTAAAAACAGCTGGACGGGGCATAACAAAGTGGAATGGAATGCAAGGATCTTGGATCTCATGTTTAAAAAAAATTACAGAACTATTTTTAACTTGATACATTCATGATGTTGAACACAAGCTTTGTTTTTTTTTTACTTAGAGCAACAATCAAAAAATAGCACAGACTGAAGAAGTCACAGTTTATGCATAATAATGAAAACATTACTTAAAGCAGTCGTTTTGAGGTCTGACAGTAGTTGTAATTTATTATTGAAGGCTATGTAATTGTTATAAAAGCAATGTTTTGATGGCTGTAGCAGTGCTGCTTAACAGGGGATGAATATAAAAAGACACAAACTCTCTAAAATAGTTTACCGTGCCAAATGCTGTCAGCACACTAGACAGCTCTGAGAAGTTGTCTCTTTATCCATGTCCTTTGAAACAATGCTGCTAAAAAAATAACTACAAAAATCTAAATAAATTTGTAGATCTCAAACCTATAAAAATAGGCTATGATAACATGTTTAGAGGCCAATGTTTACTTGCATGTTATCATACTCACAACATGAATGTCTTTTTATTAATATTAAAGATTACAGTTCTGTATCCTGTTTTGATTTCATCACACAACACTTTAATACACAACATTCATTTCAAAAGCATTAAAATAGTCAGATTACGAGACGGTTGTCACCATATTTATAATTGTAATCCCGATATGGCTTTATATAGTGACATGCTGTATATTTCGACAATCCAAGTCTCTTTAAATGTAATAAGTAAACCACTGACGTCCCAGTACAAGCCAACATTCTGAAATATCACTCCTAAGAATGAACCAAACGCCCTTGCCATAGGCACCTGACATTTAGACCAGCCGTCCCATTTGCCAAACCCAACACAAAGGCCTGAAATGAGAAACAGTGGCTCGGAAAAGTTAAATATTAGCTATTTAAATGAGTCTTTTGTAGCGCAAACCTCTTGCCATTTCTCTTCGGTAAAAGTGCAAATTAACCGATCGCCCTTTCCTTTCATCTGCTTACAAACCATATTCATAGCATTCATTTGATCTCATATATTCTTATTATGCAAATTGCTTTTGAAATCATGCACTGCACAGGCCTAGAGATGACTGATATGAAAGCAGGATTGCCGAATGTCACCTTTAAAAAGTAGAAAAGCGCACCAATGATGATTCAAATCATACAACAAAAGGGAAAACTTAACTCATAAACTCAACAAAGGAATAGTTTACCCGAAAATGAAAGATGATATTTTGAAAAAAGTTGCAAATGTCCATAAAATTTAAGCCAATATCACTTTAGATTAAATCATTGCTAAAGTAAAAACATAAATCTAGTCATAGACTGTACTTTTTTTATCCTAATGCTCACATAAAGCTGGACACTTTCATGTTTTCAAGTAGCCGGAATCAGAAACTAAGTGCTCATTCATTACACCACCTTGTTATGACGCTGTACACAGCTGTGTCACTGGATACTATTCAAACAGACAGGTTTTACAGGTAATCAGCTTTTCATATTAAGTCCATGAATAGCAAAACAAGCGCTACAAAAATGGGAGCCGTGGCGATCTATCTGTAAGCGGCTACAGAAACAAAATTCTTTTTGGCAGCATCATCGTCATAATTGAGCACTCCAGAACACAGTCATGAAAATGTCTAGGCTTGCAGCTAAACAGGCCAAGCGAGCTCACCAAATGCAGGTTACTGCTTGGGCATGAATAAGACAAAACCAGACTAATACATTTCAGTTACAAAAGACAGCTATCATCATCACAGCGACCTCTGCCTGACCCCCAAGATCATTCACGGGGGCAATAAATCTGATTTGAGGGAAGAACAGCAACAGGCAAGCCAACGTTTGATTACAACCAAGATCCCGCCAGAAGGGGAAATTGTTTCTATGTTGCCTCCAAACCTTGCACAGACCTTCCAGCCAGCAGTCACGTAACGTAATTAGGGCACAGAGAGGCTGAGATCATTGATTAAGCAATCAATTACAGCACAAGTTCTTCCTCCACTTGCCAGCAACATGACTCACTGCCACTGGGTAAGATAGAAAAAAGAAATGTCTAGACCTCTTCCTCTTTCTAAAAACCTGATATTACAGTTTCTCATCCAAACTACGGATGTGAAAAACTATATATTTTTAGTTAAGGGTTACATGGCATGAAGGTCTTAAAGAAGTTCAAAGAAAAATGAAAAATTAATTTAGGCCCCCTATGTTTTTCATTTTTTTAATGTCCATATCCTTTTTTTTTTTACTGTGAAACTCAACATTTTAAAGATGACTACAGAACGTTTTACAATAACATACAATTTCAGTCTTTCTACTTCCAAATGTGTTAATTGTAATTTCTTTTCTGAAACTGTTTCAAAGTATATTGGGTTCCAATGTTTCTTTTGTGTTGCACAAAAGAAAGAGAGTCATACAGGTTTAAAATGAAATTAGGTTGAGTAAATGTTTGCAGAAGTTTAATTGTTTAGATCGATCATCTATCCCTTTACAACTTCGGGTCCAAGAGACGTGGTCAGACACATTTCCTAGACTTACCATTTCAATGTCTGCAATCTCCAGACACAACTGTCGCAATTCTAGTAACACAATTTATTTTAACATAAAACACAGCTTAAGGGGTTGTTTACATGAGGCATTTTCTTCTTTTCAAAAACAGCTACATGGAGTGGAATCCAATGGGTCTTGAGAAGTTTAGAGGTTGAAATATTATAAACTTGTTATGCTGTCTCAACCCCCCCCCCCCCCATTAATATCAACAGCCAATCTGAATTTATATATCAGTGATGCTCTCAACAGGATTAACCTAAAGATGCAACTTTTCAAAGAGGTTTTTTTTGCAAATGCAAAATATCTATTAACTAAAGTACTGCATGCAAATTAAAGCACCAATAATAATTGCTAAATTGACTGTGCCTAGTCCAAATTGTTTAAAAGTAAATATACAAATAAGTTTTAAAAAATTTATGTTTAACCAAAGCCTTGACCAGACTCATTTAAACACATGCTGGTGTGTCATACAACTTTATGAGGAACTCAGAATGGTCATGCTTTTTATGTCACAAAGACATGACTGTATTGTGTTACACAATAAAGGCCTCTGCTCTGCAGCAAACGAAGTACCAAAATGACTAAAACTAACATGTCCAAGTCTATGATGACACGGGCCAGTCTAAGCAACACAGGAAATGCATCACTTCTCCAAAGCAGGGCAGGACAGACTGAGAACGTTTTCACAAACACAATGGAGAACTACTCCATTAACAAACAGAAACATGCTATCATTAGAAGACAATCAATTAAAAAAAGCAAATATCGGGCTGACTGACAGGTGATCCTCCAGCAAAACCTGCTTGTTGAAACACTTTGGAGGTACCTTGTAATTAAGACCATAAACATGGTGATCATTCAGTATCACAGTATTACCATCACTATACCAAGGTATAAAGACAGAAAAACACATGAGGATTAGATGACAGCTGTTTCACAGGTTCAATAGGATGCGATTCTCATTGCTGGCATGTAGAGGCATATTAGGTTTGCATCAGTCCACTTTAAAGGTGGCTGCAGACACAAACAAAGGAACATCCCTGCAAACAAGATTTTATTGAGTGCTGAAAAGAAAGGAAAACCTTGCATTGAGATGGTATCGATGGATGCGGCTACCTGTGAGATGATGTATCTTTTCAGACATTCTTCACAAACTGCATTTTTGCAGCAGTGTAGTGGTAAGGTTTTTTTGTCATCAAGACAAATACGACATGTTAACACAACAGATAAACTGTTGTCAGCATTGTAATAGCTGTTTATTCCAGACAGCATCAAGTCGGTGACTGTGTAGGGCGCTGGATAGTGCTCATAGTCCAATTCTGAATTTGGCAAGTCGGTGGGAGGTAAAACCAGCACATCTGATGAAGAAGAAGATGATGATGATGATGACAAAGATGTAGTTTCGTGATCAGATGATGTTTTTTCAACAGGTATCCTATAATTATCATTGGCAATACAGTATACAGTGCAGTAAACGTGCTCTTTTGATTGGCTGGGATCTTCACCACTCTTCAAATCAATATGATCGATTTGATGATTCCCATCAGGATCTCCCAATCCTGAGTTACTGTCCATGCTTTGTTGGAGACTTTTTGTGCTACATTGCATCCTTTCATGATCCAAGTCGTTCAATCCTACTTTCTCCAGGTCTTTGGGATCTTCTGGATCCCTGATACTAGTCGAACCAAAATTCCTTCTTAAAATGTCCACGGCTCTTATGTTTTCCCTCTCGTCATTTTCTTTATTATTGTTTCCTCCTGGCTCATGTTTGTGTTTATGAAATTCCAAAACATCCTTCGAGGATAACGACAATGATGACGGCACCTTCGCTTCACTACTGAGGACCTCCCGGCCGAAATCAGTGCTCCGTGTCCCGCTGGATACATGGACAGATTCCACGTCGCGTCCAATATAACCGGGCATATTATGAGCCGTGACATTCACACGCACGGAAGACTCATCTTCCATTCCCGAGCGGTCAACTTTCCATTTGTGCGAAAACACACACACAGTCCGCTTTCAAACTCACAAACTAAACACAGAGCGAGAAACTATTACACCACTTCCGGGTCCGAGATCACGAATCCTACTACGGCGAAGCCTCTGCTCATGAATATTAATTAAGCCACGTTGACATTGCGTAGCAACGTTCCAATGGCATACGGCCAAGCTCATGAATATGAATCAGGAGGGTTTGACGTTTGTTGTGCCTTCCAATGGCAATCGTAGGGTTAATAAATTTAGAGCCAAGCATTATGCTACTTTCAGTTAGGTTCTATAGTTGAAAACTAGTTCTGTTTATAACCTATTAAATGCGCATTTAATATTAATACAAAATGTAGTAACGTTACAACAATTCGATTTTGTAAAGCATGTTGCAGCAAATATAGAATTATTCTCTTTTATTAGCCTATTTTTATTTAAACAAATATAAATATTACTGAACATGACTGAAAAGTCACATCAAATTTTTTTTTTACATTCTTAGAATCCAGTCAGATTAGAACTCTTCTATTACCAACGAGAATAATGATCGTTATATATCTTGGTATAGTTTTGCAATGACTGCGTATTAAATATGTATATTTCTTTTATAATCATACCCTTTTCCTCCCTGTCAGTCTTATCATCATTAATTTAAAATGTCTAGACACTAGAGGGAGGTAGAGCGTAAGTTATAAAAGAACCTCAATTTGCTTTAGATGGGTTCAGATTCGGTGCTTCACAGGCTAAGAATTTTAGAAAAAGGAATGACATAAGCAAATGCTCAGTGTGAGGTATGTTTGGAAAAGTAAAAGGTAAATCAACCCAGTAATAGGTCTCTTGGACAAGCTGTACATGCTGAATCAACATTCTGCCCCACCTTGGTGATCTCCTTTATGATAAAGTGGCCCTAGGGTCCCTGATGATATTTGCACATCCACAGCATCTTTAAGCCTTGCAAGGTCAGAAATGAAAGCTTTCGGCTTTATATAAAAGCAAAAGGGAAATATTGCTAAAGATGTTAATAATTAAATAATGTGTAGCATAAGTTATGTAGCATGTTAATAATTTCACTTGTAAGTTATTGATATGCATTTTATTATGTTAACATTATGTTTTTGCAAGCACGTCTAAACACGAAATGGCTATTCCTTCCTTGAAATAACAGAAAGTGCACTGCTTCCCAAGATGGCTTTTTAAACTGAGCTTGTTTGACAAATGGTCAGTGTTGTGTGGCAATTTATAATAGCGTGACACAAACCCGTCATTAATTAATAAATCAAAATCACGAATATTAGTCATGCTTAAACATCCATCTGTTAGGGGGCTAATTTTAAAAATTCTAAGGAGTGACCATCTGTTATTATCTGAGATGAATCAAAGAGGGGTCACAATGTCACAGAATGCATTCAAGCATGCTTTACACGTGCAAAGCAACCAAATCCTGCGCTACATGAAGGCTCGTTTGAGTTGTAGAAGCTGCTTAGAGTCCCTGAGCTGCTTTGAGACGTCTATATTCATATTTCCTGTCATTTTTAGTGCCTAAATGGATAAAGGTTGGATACAAAGATTAAAGAACATTTTTGGCTCTGAAAAACTCATCAGTTCATTGCCAAGAGTTTATGGGTGGTTGCCGGGGTGTTTTTTTATTTTTATTTTTTTAGCATAATGCTTTGTAGTTACTGGAGTGTTCTTGGTTGTAGCTAATGGTTTACGTCCCTCCTTCAAAATGTGTTTTTCTCTCTCTTTTTATGTGCTAATTTTATCATCTGGCAGGCTAAAATGTTGCATTAATAAAAACAATAGCACACTTCTTTTTAACAAGCTGCCTAATTTTAGGAATGATAAAAGTCCATAGTTATCATGAATCATCACAATGCTACTCCCGGTTAATATTTATTATAATAATGAATAAAACACTTTTTTTTTCTCAAGTTGTAAATAAAACAATTGTTGGAGTATGATTTTTTGTTTGTTTGTTTTTTTTATTAATTTTTAAACGTTATACAGTGCAGCCTTAATAATCAAATCAAATTATAAGGGTTTGCTCCTGAACACTTAAGAAAGTTGAAGTCAGCAATTAGATGATTCAGTCCTGTGATAAGTTGGTACATTTTCTACAGTGTTCCCATTAATACTGTAGATAAAATATTATGGATCATGATGATTCAACAACTTATGGGGTCTGTGGCACAGAGCCCAGACTCAGTGTCTGATGGACAGGGCTGAAATGATAAGGTAATGGTAGGGAATGCTTATGCCATCAAAAAGAGCAGAGACCAACTTTAGTGTCAGCAGCGTTCTGTAGCAAAATCTGGTCTTTCATCCCTATATATCACCTCTTTCCACAGCACAACCCCTCTGTGCTCCTTAAAGCACCCATACAGTCTTTGTACAGAATGGAATGTGGAAATAGTTTTATACCGCTGAAATATTGAAGATTGCACAGTGGGTTTTCCAAACATCATCAATAGCTCTTAACGTTGTGGGATTTTGCATATTATGATGTGACCTCCACGTGCAGCTCAAAGCACAGTGCACATACAGTATCTCAGTAGTTTCAAATGATTTCTCCTTAACTCGTACTTCTTTAGATTTCCCCACCTCTCCAGAAGCGGGAACAAAGTGTTCTATGAGGCCATTTCCCCCTTTTCTGTTCCAAGAAAGGATTCAAAAACAAATATAATAGACAAAAACGAATATGATTCAGAATATATGTAGTAAAAAACAAACTAGTATCTCTCTGGTACTAAAATAAGAATGCTCAGGTAGCTGCATGACTGATTAGGTGTGTGTGTGCATGTGATCTTTAATCATTGCTTCTCAGTGGGCAGTAGCACAGCACATGACTGTAAAACAAACGCTTTCAGCATTTACGAAAGAACAAAAGGCAGTGTGCAACTAGAACATTTGATGCTGGAGCACATCACTACTGCTGTGAGGGAAATTCAGGGCTTGCCGTGCATGACTGACAGCGATTCATTTTTAAGTGGAAGACAGTCATCAGTGACTGTCAAAGCTACAGTCTGTTGCTAGGCACAGTCGCTATGTGCTATATGAGATGTTACTACTTGGAAACGGCATAAGAATGACAAAGAAGTGAAGTATTTGATAAGAGCAAAATAAAGAGTCAATGACACAGTCTGGTTTTATTTACAGTCATTCTTTAAAAGTTACAGAAATAGAAAATTCCTACCTGTTCAAAACTCAGCACAGAACCCAATGAAATCAACCTGGAAAGCTGCTTAAAGCATCTACCATGAGTGTCATTTGTTTGACAATATCATAGTGGACCATTTAATGACTTGCTATTTTGATCGGACCATGTTGTACACTTCACAAGAATTTAAACCAATTTCTGAATCCATATTTTTTATTCCCAGTTTTGGTTAGAGCACCATGCAGGATTTCCTGAACTAGAACGGTATTCATTTTCATTCAGGCTTCTTTCAGCTCATAAGTATGATTTGATCAAATTTGACATTTAACATTGTCAAGTCTTGTTTTACATGTATTAATGCTGGGTAAATCTCATGTAAGCTTAGAATGTGCCTTGCAAGTATATTGAGAAGCAGAACATGCTTTTTATTAAAAAAAAAATTTTTTTGCTTTAACTTTGCCCTGTTTATTAAATATGATAAAGTCTAATCAAGCACCATGTTGAATCAGGATGTATTTACAAATGTCTTGAAAGTATGGTAGACTGTTGCAAGTCTCAATCTTTTGGAATCTGCTCATCTTTGAGTAGTTTAGGCATAAGCATAAACATAAGCAACTACCCCAAACTCCAAATAATAAAAAAGTAAAATCAATAAAATAATTCCACAATTAAATTACGCACACACACATACATATATATATATATAAACCGATCAGGCATAACATTATGACCACCTTCCTAATAATATGTTAGTCAAAACAGCACTTTTGCTGCCAATACAGTCCTCATCTGTCGAGGAATGGACTCCACTAGACTCCTGAAGCTGTGCTGTGGTATCTGGCACCTAAATGTTAACAGCAGATCATTTAAGTCCTGTAAGTTGCAAGGTGGGGCCTACATGGAAAGGTGTTCAGCACATCTCACAGATGCTCGAATGGATTGAGATCTGAGGAAGGCCAGGTCAACACCTCAAACTTGTTGTTGTGCTCTTCAAACCATTCCTGATGATCCCCATTTTTGCTTTGTGGCAGGGCACATTATCCTGCTGAAAGAGGCCACAGTCACCAGGGAATACTGTTTACATGAAAGGGTGTACATGGTCTGCAACAATGCTTAGGTAGGTGGTACAGTACGTGTCAAAGTAACATCCATATGGATGTTTCCCAGCAGAGAATTGCCCAAAGCATCACACTGCCTCTGCCAGCTTGCCTTCTTCCCTTAATGCATCCTGATACCATGTTTTCCCCAGGTACGACGCACAAGCACCCGGCGATCCATGTGATGTAAAAGAAAATGTCATTCGCAGGCCACCTTTTTCAATTGCTCCGAGGTCCATTTCTAATGCTCACATGCCCACTGTTTGCACTTTCTTCAGTGGGCAGGGGTCAGCAGGGGCACCTTGACTGGTCTGTGGCTATGCAGCCCCATACACAACAAACTGTGATGCACTGTATATTCTGACAGCTTTCCATCAGAACCAGCATTAACTTCTTGAGCAGTTTGAGCTACAGTAGCTCATCTGTTGGCTCAGACCACACAGGCCAGCCTTTATTCCCCATGTGCATCAATGAGCCTTGAACCTGTCGTCAGTTCTCCACTGTTCCTTCCTTGGGCCTCTTTTGATAGATACTGACCACTGCAGACTGGGAACAGGCCACAAGAGCTTGCAGTTTTTGAGACGCTCTGACCCAGTCATCTATCCTAGGCCCTTGTCAAACTCGCTCAAATCTTTATGCTTACCCATTTTTTTCTGCTTCTAACACATCAACTTTGAGGACAAAATGTTTACATATCCCACCCACTAACAGATGCAGTGATGAAGAGTTAATTAGTGTTATTCTGTCAGTGGTCATAATGTGATGCTTGATCAGTGTATATATATCAGGAGGCATTTAAGTAATTTGCAAATAAATTCAATGCTTTTTATTTAATTATTAAGGTCCCCTTTTTATGATTTAATTATATAAGACATTTAAGATATTTTATAACATTACTGTTATAACATTTCCTGCTGCTTCTTTTTTGTTACCAATTTTGTTTGTTTTTTTAAGTTCCCAATATTCTTAATGGTTATTCTATCAAGACTTTCATTACTGTAATATTCTACTTTTGATATTATTATTGCATTACAGTAATGAGATTGTGATGTTTGTGCATTACAGTATTCTAATAAATAATATAATTTAAGATAAATTATATAATAATCTCCCTTATTAATACAAATTAAAATACAAAAATAAAAGTCTGGTTCTGAGAGACATGCCCATACAGCTTTCCTTTCCTAGTGTCATCATTCTGATTAATTGCAGTACCCATACAAACATCTATCACTCCATATCGGGTCAGATGCAGAACGATTGCAGCAAGGGACTGCAGGGAATTATTTGCCAGTGAGGTCTGGAGAGAGGCGCAGCAAAAACATCTTTATTAATTATCAAAGCCACTTAGCTTTGCCAGTGCAGTTCACAAGGTGTTTGATGAAACCCAGTTCAGTCAGACCCTCTGTTTATGTACAGCCGTTCGGGGTGAGAGCAGATTGCCATTTATTGGAACATTATTTATTGGAATGTTAACAGGATGTCATTTTAGGCACTTTCTCTCAGAATATTCGACACCAAACCGCATACATATGCCAACTCCACACAGTTACTAGAATCAGTTTAAGGGAAAAGATAATATACAGTGGAGAAATACACATTATCTGTTGGGGGGGGGGGATATGTTACTCAGCTGCGCTTTGGCATGGTAGTTTGAGCAAAATGAAAACATTTCTTGCTTTCACGCATCATCCAAGGGCTACAATATGCACAGTATTTTAGGCAATTGAAAGTGCAGCATTAAAAGAAACTCTTTGTTGATATTCATTCACGAGGCAAGTAACAAAAGAAGTTATACAGCACAGCTAAAACACCTGAATAGCTTCAGCACTTTGCGCGATTCTATCCCTTTCGCCTAAATATTGGGGAATGAAAACTCGTTATTCTTGGGGTCCTGTTACTACACAAAACAAAGCGTTCTAACCAGATTAGACTCTTCCTCACACCTCTTCTCACGTCACATCACTAGAAATACTGCATCTCTATCCCTACCCCCCCTCAGTATGTACAGGAATATTGAAAAGAAAGGGCCACTTACACACCATAATAAATTATTAGGCTACTAGAAAAGAGTGAACACTGGCACACGTTAAAAAAGGCTTAAAATAGAAAGAAGTTACAATTGGTTTTCTATCCGTTATCTTGTTAACAAGACTCAACACCGTCTTAAAAAACAACAATATTCACACGTAACCTTTTGGAGCGACTGTTACCCGTTCCAAGGTCAGCCTATGTCTAGCTGAAAGATATTAAATACGCAACAGATTTGGACACCTCATGCAAACAAATACGGGTGATCCCATGGTGACGTCGAACGGATAAAATCATAGTTTCGTTTAACTCCAAAAAAATATGAATCTCTTAGCAGCTACTAATTTCTTTATTTGATTTTTTTTAGTTTTTTTTTTACGTAACTGTTCTTGGCACTTTCAAGACAAGTACATCCAGGAGAAAGAAGAAAAACTGACTTGGGTTGCAATTAAACACAGATGGTAATTCCGATGCTTGGAATAACCCTTTGTAAACACAACTGGAATAATGACTCTCCACTCAAGAGACCATTTGAAAGATTGTAGGACTAGATAACTAATGTCATACTGACTATTTAATGAACATTCTTTAAGTATGGATGGTTTCCGTGAAAGTCAGTTGGAGACACTGACACTATATCATCTCGGTGTACCATTGCACGATTCCAAGTCTTTCTTATTGCAGATCTATCCACAGACACTGACTCAATCTGCTCCTCCATTTCGCACTGCTAATGATGAGAGGGGGTCGGCCACATGAGGGCTCTCTCGTGCCTGATGGCAGCGCTCTGGTGGAGGAAGGGCTGGGCGTAGACAAAGAAAATCCACTTGGAGTCTTTGAGGTTGAAGTGTCGGTTCTGTGTTCCTCCGACAATTCGTAAGACACTATCATGTTAAGACATTTACGTAGAAAGACAAGTTCAAACATCAGTTCATCGTTTTGATTGGCTGATAAGGCAGTTATCCTTTTACTTTGACCTGTGTGAGAAAACAAACAAGTGTTAAAGACTGATCTAGAGACAGCATAAACAAATAATAAATCACAGTGCATGCTTTTAAGACTGACTGACTGACTGCTTTATTAAGCTCAGCTGGGTGAAACAAAGCACTTAACATTAAAAATGTATGAATGTCACTGCATTAACTAACAAAATATCAAACCAAATGGCATTCCTATTATGAAAAGACAGCACACGCAGGTGTGTCATGCAACCTTGTCTTTTTAGAGACACCAGTGGCACTTTCAATTGTATAGTTTGCGCTTAGTGTGCAAAGGACATCCAATGTAATATGTGAAAAAAAAGATAATTTGCAACTGAATTTGCAAGTGATCATCATTCATTTATTTTGAGTGGCATGAGGTATAGGACTTAACTAGACCAACCAGATTTAGACATAAATGATCCACATGACAGTCCATAAATTAACATCTTGTAATGTGAAAAGTTGCATGTTTGTAAACAACAAATCCATTTTTCTTCACTTTTTTTTATTTCAAAAAAATGTTTTTGGCTAAAAAAGGAGTCATAAATTCATATTAATGCTCTCTTAAATCAAAATCCACTGAACGTATTTTTTAGAACTGTTTTTACTTGTAAATAGTTCTTGATCTGTCCATATTTCTCTCCTGATTCACGTAAACATTTTCAGTGGATAAAGCAATATCATGGATGGAGGACTTGTTAAAAGTGCCTCGATGGATCTCTTTATAACAAACATGCAGCTTTTTGCTTCACAAGATGTTAACTGATGGACTTTTTATTTATTTTTGTGAACTGTACCTTTAAGTACAAACATACAAATGTTTATTTGAAAATTCCAAAAACTGTGCCCTCAGATTGGGTATGATACCCTCTGAACATTTTAATCTCACTAAAACAAAACATTTTCCAAAAGTTGTTTTTAAATGATAAAACACTAGAAAATTAACACTAGATAATGGGTCGCTGTAGGCCTATATGTGGTTTTTTGCATTATGTTAAAGGGCTTCTGAGTGAGATCTATTCATTTCATTTAAGTTTTCTCATATCATCTTGCCCTTCTAGGTAATTATTAGCTGTGACCTTTTCCACTTTTCAGTATTCTATTTTTCTCCACACTGAATCTCAAAATCCACTAAACAACATACACACAGAACCATGTGGATAAAACCTCCTCCCTGAAATATCAAAATATGCAATCTGCTTATGAATGGACCTGCCATTCAAAGCACTCCAATGCATTATGGAAAAGTGAGAGTCTGACATTTACAAAGGCAAGAGACTCATGACGTGACAGAATGATTTAGTCAGCCGGCCATGTAATAAATACAAAACACTGGCTGACAGTGAATATTCACTGCAACTTCAACAAGACACTTTCTCTGAAGAAGACTAGGGGAACAGCTGTGGGTACAGACAAGTTACGGCTCTTTTCTGTGTAATCCTCATTAATCCCAATTTTACTGCATCTGTTCCTAGAAAACGAAGCAATAAGCATTGTTACTTTTCAGTGATCTAAAAGCCCATGTAATGGCACCTTTCTGCTGAGTGCATAGAGAATGGAGAAACTGGCAGATAATGGAAATGCATATAATTATACAGTTTCCAGAAAAATATTAAGCAGCCAAAACAGCTTTGCAAATTTGATAAAAATAAGAAATGTTTTCTAAGAAGCAAATCAGCATATTAGAATGATTCCTGATGGATCGTGTGACACTGAAGACTGGTGTAATGATGTTAAAAATCCATTTTATATACATATAAAAAATAAATAAATAAATAAATACTAATTTCAAAATTCAAAATGCATTTCACAATATTACTGTTTTTTTGTATTTTTCCATCAAATAAATGCAGCCTTGGTGAGCAGAAGAGACTTTCATCAACATTAAAACATCTTACTGCTCCTAAACTGAATGGTAGTATATATAAACATGCTAGATTTTTCTAAATTATACAAATTTAAACAAAGGATTTCTTAATGGGAATCCTCCAGGGACAAACTACGTCTATATTATTGGTAAATCAACACAGTCCCTTGCTATTTGAATAATATGAGGTATCTTTTCTGGTCCCATTTCAGTGGCAGCATTCCAGACAGTTTTTTTTCCTGTGTCTGGACTGTGGTGCTGGGCAGCTCAGCTGTGTCCTTCCTTCCCTGGAGGATGGCGGGGAATGTTCCGGCTGCTATTTTGCCGTTGGTGTCACATGTGTGCCAAGACTGGTGACAGGCACATTTGGAGCCCCACCATATGTTTTCACATCAGTTGGGCAGATCTCACCCACAGGCCAAAAATGACTTTGGATGATGTCATAGGGTAAAGTACAGCTGAAGTTGTTTATCTTGTATGCCCATACATATATGTATGCATACATGTATGTATATATGGATGTATAATGTGTGTGTGTGTGTATATATATATATATATATATGTATATATATATATATGTATATATATGTATATATATATATATATATATATATATATATATATATATATATATATATATATATATATATATATATATATATATATATATGTATATATATATATATATATATATATATATATATATATATATATATATATATTTCATCTTCCATTGGTTGGACAAAGGGATAGTCACACCACACATGCCACATGTTGCTATGCTGAATGTTTTAATGTTTTGATATTACCTGTATGTTCACTTTTAGGACACTCAACCTATGAGTGGCTTACCTATAGTTGACTATCCACATTAAGGGCAGTCACTGCCTTTGAGAGTCATTTTCATGACTGGTTAGCAGGCTAGAATATTAGATGGTTGATTCTGATGCAAAGATTATTACACATTACTGATTTTCCGTGACTCCCCAAACCCTGCCTTTATTGCAGTTTGGTTTTCCATCAAATAGCTCTCTTCATATAGATAATGGGCCTAAGCTTTGATAGCATTGCTGTCTCACCTTCTGGCATAATGGAGTGCATTGTGGACATAAAGGCTGACTCTGTAGAACACAATCACCAATAGATCAGTGTCAATAAGCCAAATCCTCTTAAATCTCCCAGCGATCACACAGTCCCACCTCTGTGCATTCAGCTACTTCCTCATAAACATTTAAGGTACCAACATAGACTACGCAAACAGATCACCTCTCCTAATATTGACCTAAGCTATTATCCCAGCCAGACTGACAATGATATTATTTTTTAGAGATGTCCGTCTAGAGATACTCCTCAGGGTTTTGTTTTGCTCCAGGTCTGTCACGGACCAGATCTCACAAAACCACTCCGCTGTATGTCCACTTTGTCCAACAGAGAGTTTTGTGATGAAAACCCACTGACTCACTAAATGAGAGCACAAGAGTCTAGAGACTACAACTGCAGTACAAAACTGTATGGAAAATAGCTGATAATGAATTTCATTATCAATTGGTTGTGTCGCCATTAAATAACTTACACTTTGCTGATATTTTGCTGTACATTTTTCAAATTTAAATGTCTTTTGTTAAATTACATAAGAAAATTAAATGGTAATTTATACACTGGACAAATTTCCTAATATGAAAATATAATAAAATCAATGTCAAGCATTCTTTATATAACATGAAATAAAAAATTAATGTTTTTATTTGACATGCTAATTACAGTAAATAAATACATAAATATTCTAAAATTATATAAATATATAAATTTCCTCATGATTACTGTATCTGTTGTTACTTAATGTCATAATTTGATTAATACATTTAAATAAATAAATGTAATAAAGTTATTAAATGTATCTGATACATAATTACTATTACTATTACAAAAAATAATAATATAATAATTGCATGTAAATAACCTAACAATTATGTTATATAATTAGTCATAATTTCATTGATACATTTTAATAAAAAATAGAAGTAAATACATTTATCTTACACAGATAAAGAATAATTTTTTATTATAAATAAAATATTTAGATAATTATGTTATAAATTAAAAGTCATAATTTAATTGATAGATGTACATAAAAATAAAAGTCAACACATTTATCTTACAAATAAATAAGTAAACCATCAAAATAGTTTGATAAATTTATAAACATGTTAGATACAGCTTACTAAGAAAACTTAAATCGCCTTGCCGAGTTTTTGCATTTATGAGCAATTGTAGAGAGCTGAAGTAAAGAAAACTGCTTGAATAAAATACAGTACCCCAGGGAAATTTACCCTGAGGCACCAATATATGATAAAACACTGCTAAAACGAATACAATGTTGCGCATTATGATCTCAGTGTTGGTTTGATTCACGTTTTAAAACCATTCATGTTTGTTATACTTACATGTACATTGGTTGTAGTTGCAAATGTGACGTCTTCTGTGGCCCTTGGTAACCATATGAATCAAACCCTCCTATAAAGTCAACTAAAGAAATGAGAAAGGGAGAGAAGATGGGGGACAAAAAGAGATAATTAATTGTAGTAAACACTTATTAAGGTTTTCGTTCATTCAAATAAACACTTTAGAATTATGAATCCCATGGGTGTGTCAGTGTGCTAATCATGAGCCCGACCCTCTGTGAGACCGATATCTATGAAGGCCTTTTTCTGGCACGATGCCTGTTGGATTATATGATAGGCTAACATAAAGCAAACTGACAGGATTAACCCCGGACCCCTCTGTGAGGTCCCACCAGATGTTTCAGGCCCTGGAAGCCCAGAGTATCTGGGCTTTCCACAAAGACGCAAAGGTAATAAACTGTTCGATAAAGATCCAGGCTTTGGAAATCAGAGGCTTTTTTCCTAGATCAGCGAACACAGGAGATAAACTGTGGAATTAGCAGAGAGCATCCCTCGTGCATCCCAAACAGAAGGAGAATGGAAAACTGGAACCATTATAATTCTGATAATAGATTTTAGGGGGCACATACCTACAAATCCCTAAATCTATGTTGGTCTCACTGTGGACTTAGACCTTTGTCCTGATCAGTGTTATCTGGTGACCCGCAGAGGTCAGTCTGAAAGCTTGTGCCAGCAGTTTAAACCAGAGTGCTTATTTAGCAGAACCCTGTCTGAATTTCACCTCTCAACATACAGTGATATATGACATCATATCATGTAATTAATCAACAATATATTGGGTCCAGTCTATAATTTGAATGACCTAAAATATTTTTCAAATTCAACCTACATACAAAAATGACAAAGACAACAAAAGAAATAATAATAATAATGTGACACATCAACTTGTATGTTACATGAATTGTTGAAGTTTTAGACTGAAAGGTTCAGATTGGTCTGAAACAGGCCATTATTCAAATTAATAATAATAATGGCCATTACAGAACCATCATTTCAAATTAAACGCGAATTAAAAAATAATGATAATAATAAAAATAACAATAATGTTTTTGAAATTGTTAATCAAACAAAAAATACTGAAGTGTGTTTTACAAAAAAAATATTATTTCAGTTTTTCTACTGCAAGTTTTCACATTTAATTCAATTCAACGTGTTACTTGCCATTTATTTGTAACTGTGAAATTTACAAGCAGTTTCTGAGAGAGAATTGATCATGATCATGAAAACAATGATCATATCAAAAATAAAATTAAGTTGCGCCGAACATTCCCATCTTAATGTCCTTTGCATGAATATGTCTGCAGGGGGTAAATGTTAAAACAGATTGCTTCTGGGCAGATACCATTGTGCTTTTAAACATCTCTGAAAACATTTCAAACAAGTTGTTTCACTGCAGAAATTCTTCCCGGCAATATAATAGGAAATGCTGGGATCACTGATCCAGTAATGACAAAAAAGACAACAACAACAACAACAACAAAAAACTTACAAGCAACATTGACTTTGGGCAAGTGGACAGATCGAGGGTCTCTGGGTCACCTTGAGCTTCAGCATTAGCATTCAAACTTATACAACAACCGTTCCTCGACCCCAACAAAACAACTCAAATAGCTATTTATTCTGTTTTAAGCGACACATCCCAGAAAGGAGGCATTTCTCTGGCACCGGCGCTGCAGGGAATTAGGCTGAGATGGACGTTTTCTCCTTACAGCGTCCATATAGCAAGGCTTTATGAGTTTTATTGTTTTGGCTTCAACCTTCCAAAAGCTTTTCCTCTGACAAAGGCATTTGTAAACGGCACGCGGCGCACAAAGACTATCAGCATGAGCTCCCATCACCCTGCAACCACAAAGCCTGATTGCATATCCCCAAAGGAAAGCCTTAACCTAATTTCCTTGTTATAGATGCAGAAAGTGTTTCCCCACAACTTGCGCCCACCAACACTTCCTTATTCTCTATCTTGCCTTTCCATACTGTCCTGTCTTTAAATGGACCCTGGGAGGTTACCCGTGATAGTAGCTGTAATTACATGCGGACCATGTTGATTGGTTTGAGCTGTTCATTACCTTTGCAGAGGTGCTTCTTGTACTATATTAATTAAAGTCTTAATGGCCAATATGGTGTCCTGATTAGTGTTTCTACATGCCTCAGGGATCAAGCCATCAATATTGTTCACCTGCTTGGAGGATTCAGAGCTTCAGCAATTATATTTCTCAGTGGAATTTTATTGTGCCCACCATGGGAACATCAACGGCACTGATATTCTCTCAACGGATGCTATTGTCACGGTCCAGCCGTGTGCCATTCATCACGAGTGCTCTGGCAGTAGCTCAAACTTAGGCTGCCCATGGACTTATTGGGAGAGACTTTCGAGAGGGATTTCCAATTACACAAAATGTTCTAGAATCTCTCCTGATCACTGACTGAGACAATCAGAACCCCCATTCGACTCCGGGAACACTGCTGAATGATGTTTGGGGAAGTTAACCGATCAGTGTGGCGGCAGAAGTTTTTGTGGCGCAAAGCTTAGCTCATTTGACTAATCTAATGCCAATAAAATGGATTTTGAGAGAGGATGAAATTATTTAGTTTTTGCATGCATCGCTTAGTTGGAGAGTTTTATTCATAAGCTACTCTGAAAAAGGCTAGCAAGTAACAATCCACAAATTTATAAGGATTCTGATTTAAGATGGTCTTTTCCAACAAAGGAACTATATTTAATGTTCAGGAAGTACTTCGCCCAAATATGAAAAATCTGTCAAAATAATTTCCTGTGTGAGGATATATATATATATATATATATATATATATATATATATATATATATATATATATATATATATATATATATATATAAATAAATATATATATATATATATTATTATTATTATTATATATAATTTAAGGTTGCAATAACAAAATTAACATTTGAAATGTTACAAATATTACTATTAAATAAATGGTGTTCTTTTGAACTTCCTATCTAAAAATCTTGAAAAAAAGTATCACGCTTTTTACAAAAACATATGTGTTTTCAACATTGATAATAATAAGAAATAATAATAAAAAAAAGGGTTGTGCTCTAGCTTGGACCAACATGCCAGTGAACTCATGCATAAAAACCCATTTACACACAAATATTCTGCATTAATGGACCATCATGCTACACTGGATGGATTCTGCCACAGGGCTCCCTCTTCGTGATCTTAACATGTAGTGACGGCACTCCGTTTAATGAGAGGCTGGCCCTCCAAATGTGGCCATACTTAATTACATTCAGAGTGAAGTCTAATGATTCTGATTACGAACTGATTAAATGCAATAAAAAAAGAGTACAAAAAAGAGGGATGCCTAACAAATAAACAGCCACAAAAACACACTTTTACAACTCTCTCTCTCTCTGTCAGTCAGTTTTAGTTGCTTGGTTATGAGAGAATGATGAGAACAGGGAAAATAAGGCTCGACTCTGCAAGAGAACAACAGTATTGATCTTTTATGCCAGTATTAGGCTGCATATCCTTTGTTATTGTAGCTATTCCTCAAAAGACTCTCCTAAGAAAAAAGTTAAAAGCATCTGAGAGCAAAACACATTAAATGAATAGTCTGTCATGTTTCTTTCTTCTGTAAAACAAAAATGGGGAAATGTTGAACAATGTAGAGCCCACAGTTTTTAATATAATGGAAGTGAAACAACAAAAAAACTACACTAAAAGTATCATAAAAGTGGTGCATATTACAAGTTTTATGGAGCCATATTATGGCTTTGTGTTTTCCTGTGTGTGCTCACCAAAAAAAGTAAGGCAAACTGGTTTGCATACACTATAGTGAGAAAATTTTGGGTGAACAAAATATAAGAAATATTATAAATCATTGCAACTTCTATCCTCATTATTGTGCTTTCTAAACTTTTGACAGGACAAGGAGGTGACACGAGCGAAAGACCCATGTGTCTCAGCATGGTGGTAAGTGTGATCGCCTGAGCACTACAAATGCAACAATTGTCTCCTTGCTTTAAAACACTAGGCCACAGGCTGGTCGTTTGGGATCAATAAAAGCAATCTCTTAGATCCTGCAACATCTAAATTCAAATGTTTACAGGGGCATTCAAACTAGGATAAAGATCTGCCACCAAGAGCTATGTCTATGTCAGTGCTTCATTACCACAGGAAACAAATATTCCCCATATTAAAGCATACATTTTATATATATATATATATATATATATATATATGCATCTTTACATCTTTAGGTTGTAAACTAAAAACATGTCTAAATTTTGTCTTATTAGTTGCTTCTTTCAAACGACAAACACACACACACACACACACACACACACACACACACACACACACACACACACACACACACACACACAGAACATTCAGATTTAAGTATTCAGCAGCCACGTAGTATAAATATAACTGATATCTTTTAAGCAAGCATTATTTATTTGAGCGTAAGCCAAACCTTCATTAAAAAATAAACAAAAACAAACTCATAACTGAATTATGAAGTATACTCACAGCTGTCCTCCTCTTCTGAAATGAGCTTCACAACATAACAGGCATAGATGAACCCAGCAAGCTGTGAAGAGAACAGAAAACCACATTGATTAGAATAATCAACTCTACTAATCAATTTGCCTATATTAAGGTTAAGTGTAGTGCACCTAATAGATCTGGAAAAAGAATGTTTCCCACAATCATTCCTAGCACTCTTTTGCAATGGTAAATGTCGACTTTGTTAAAATAAAAATAAAAACTTTTAGCACATATACACATTTAAAATGTACAGTTTTCCCTTTCAAGAAAGAGCATTATTGAGGAATCTTCGTTCAATGCTCTTAAAAAAAATCTCTTTAGAATGACACTGTCCCTTCCAAATAATGATTTTGCTCTGACTTCCTCTGTCAACAGAAAATACATCAACAAAGGAAATAAAACAGTGTGTCAACCCAATTCATGTGGTCATTATATCAGAATAAGCAAACAAACCATTAGAGAAAACCATTAGTGGTCCATTCGGTTAATTGGAGAGAAAAAAAAAAACAGTAGAAAAAATTTGCTCATATGTTCTGCTTAAATGAGAAAATATGTAAAAAGAATGAAGAGATCAAAGATGGAGAAAGGTTGGCTTATTTTCATTGAGACGAGAGCTTGACATCAAACTGAGACACTGCCACAGGAAATGGGTCTTTAGAGCAATGAGGACAAAGTGAAGCAGAAATGTTGGATCCTCATCCTCACTGCCGCTCCAAAATACAGCACTACTGAATCATAGAAGCACAAAGGTCCTATTTTCCTAGCTCTGAATCACTCATCAGCATCCATGTTTAAAGACAAAGGTCGGTGGCGGGCTTGGGACTTCAACAGCCATTAAGAAGGATGAATGTGAAACGATGATGAAAAGATCGCACCAGAATATTGAGTACTGTAAACACATTTAATGGACAGACAAAAGACTTGGATCTCTCCGAGCAGACTCTTTAAAATGCCCAGGGAGCACTGCTGGGCTTTTTATAAACTCTCTTCATCAGAGAACCATGTTGTTGTGTTAGACCGGTGATTTTATAGAACCGGACTGATTAGAAGTCTCTGATCAAATCAAGACAAATGATAGAGTGGGACAGCTTGAACTCCCATTGTCTGCACTGCCAAAATAAGGTCTACAAGACCAGTGCTGTGGGAAACTCAGCAACAATAAAACCCTGGTTACATAATCAGATCTATGAGGTTTTTCCAATATGGTAATTTTAGTGGTTACTGTATACATATAGATGGTTAATTATATATAGCATAAATATTTTTTATAGAGAATAATGATTTGAAATATATTGCATTAATTAATATTACATATTAAACTATTTTAATATAATTATAAAAATATTAAATAAATACACAGTAGTTTACATTTGAATTGGATCAAAATCTTTCATCAGAGTTGTCCTAAAACCAAAACCATTCACATTCTTGTCGTAGGACAACTTTGATGAACGTCAAATGATGACTTCTGTATAATGGTTTTAAATATATTAAATGACTGAAATTGGAAACCTGCATCAAAGCAGTAGTGAATTTGCTCTGTCTTGAAAGCTGCATTTATTTGATAAAAATACAGTAAAAACAGTGCTACTGTGAAACAGTATTGAAATTCGATAATCTATTTTCTATTTTAGTATATTTTAAAATGTTGTTTATTCCTGTAATAATAAAGCTGAATTTTCAGTAGCTAATATTCAGTGTCACTTGATCCCTCAGAAATCATGCTACCCTGTAAAAAATCCCACTAATTCAACTTAAAAACTTTTCAACCGTCATTTCAACTTAAATTACATTTTAAGCTGACTTAAAAATTCAAGCTGAATTTCATAGAATTTATACAATTGTTTATTATTGTTCAATGTATTTTGATGATTTAAAGCAATATAACAGTTTAAATTGAACATATCGTTTTTTACAGTGTGATATCAGATCTTAATCTTTTGAATGGTAACATACGTTGGACAGATCAACATTTTAAAAAATCACTTTGAATGTGAAAATTTTTTGCAAACCAATCAAATCACTTCCATTAAGGACAAAAGAGACATCTGGACAGAAAAACGTAACACAAAATAACTTAACCCAATTCACGTTATTTTTTAAAGTAACATTCCCCAACACAGTGCCCCAGTTGTGCTGAGAGCAAATGTACTTTGACATACTGCTAAAAAGGCCACCCAGACTTAAGATTATAATTAAGAGGATGAGCGTCATTTGCTCTTCTATGAGATACAAACTTGTGTCCCCTCAAGGAATGCTCTAGAATGCGGACGTGTTTACAAGACTGTTTATGTATCGCCATTTCTTATCATTTGAGCAGTTAATTTAACTAAATGAACAGAGCAAACAGTCCAGGACTGCATTCCCGGTCCAGTCCCTCTGGATAATCACAGTACGGCGGTAAATGGGAGGAAAAGCAGATTTAGGATTCTGAGAATACCTCAAGGTCTTGCTCTCATTTACACTGAATAATGTACCACTCCCTCCTCCTTCCGAGTGGCAGTACCGAGCATGGGGCCGTGCTCGCACACATGCAGTCCGTATCGAGACAGGGTCATTTACATAATATCACACAACTATGCTGTATCCAAGGAACCGGGAACCAAAATACTGTCTGACCCAATGTGCTGAGCTAAGGCAACACCACACTGGGCCAGAGAGTATTTTGGTTCCCGGTTCCTTGGATACAGCACCCAGTGAGGGTAAGGAGGCAATGGAAGATGTGTGTTTGCGTTGGAAAAGAGGCAGATTAGGGTTCAACTTCAACGCACACAATACAGGCTGCTCTTTTGATTACCTGATGCTATCATTTGCCCATTGTGTTTACAAAATATGTAAACCAAATTAGCAGGATGTAAATACAGCCTGCACTAGCTGTGTGATGAAGAGCGGTGAAAAAAGACAGCAATGATTTATATTTATATATTGGCCAAAATATATCTCAAATACATGCTAAATATATGTTTTAAACAGCACAGCTGAAGGAATTTTATTTTTAATAATTTTTAATTAGTTAAAAATTAAAATGGCAAAGAATTACAAAATATACTTCAAAAGGCAGATACATAAACACATATATTTTGGGAAAAACAAGTTAGATTGATAATATGTAAAAAAAAAAATGACCAAATATATATGAGATCATGTAAAAAACTGAAACTTATTAAAAATATGTTTAAGTAAATATACAAAATCTACAATAGTTATATATAGGAACACCAGTCCAGTATTATATACAATGCCCTCTACTAATATCTGCAAATATGAGCAAAGGTGGTTGTGAAAATAAATTAGCCTTGTTTATCCTTTCGAGCTTTCATTCAAAATATTCACAAAATATAACCTTTTCATTGAAGTTAAACAATTGAAAGGAAACTCAGATTATAAAAATAAATGTTTTTCTCCAATGCATGTTGGCCACAATTATGGGCACCTCTAGAAATTCGTATGAGTAAAATATCTCTGAAGTATTTTCCCATTCATATTTACATTTTTTGGCACACCAGGGTGACTAGGAGCATGAAACTGTCCAGCCATGACTTCTTGTTTCAAAGGATTATAAATATGAGGAAAACAAAGGACAAAATCCTTTAATCATCCGCCACAAGGAGTAAAACCAAAGAGTGTAGTTCTGATGTGCAGAACAAGACACACACACACACACACACACACACACACACACACACACATACACACGCACACACACACACAAACACACCTATATTTCAGAACAAAAATGGCCAAATATTTAAACTCTATAGTAATAAGTTTGTTTTAATTAATTTTTAAACCTACAATAACTAACTATATACATTTTGGCCATTTATAAGTTTTGAAATATAGAAAATGAGTTCACACACACACGCACGCACACACACATACACACACGCACGTGCACATGCACACGCACACGCACACACACACACACACACACACACACACACACACCTACACACCCACACCATATAGCCTAATATTTTTTTTTTTTCCAGAACAAATTAATTGCTAAAATTGGTTTCTCTGAAGTGGATCTAAATGGCACTTCAGATGTAGATACTGTGCCACCTCTGCATTGCGAACACATTTCATTCGATTAGTATCAGCCCTATAGTGTCTTACTATTTGACTTCATTGATTAAATTTAAGAATTTGACAAAAGATAATGCACACATTAAATTAAGTTATAAAAATGCCTTATAAGGATAAAAATGCCCATAAAAGATAAAAAAAATCTATTTAAACTTAAAAGTAAATTTCTGGTACTACTGCAAACTAACCAACTCACTGAGTATGAAGAATATCAAAAGCTTTGGCAGTCAGCTGTACACGGCGGTCCTAAACCTGCAAAGTTACCAGCAAAATATTGTCTAATTATCGTTATCAAGAAAAAAAAATCCCAAATATGTTGAGATATCACTTTCTGTCATCAACACACACTTATGTCACTTATTTAACTTGAAATCAGAGCCAAGAAAAATACTTATTTTATTGAGGCTGACATTACTGACCGGTCAGTGGTCACACTGTAAATAGAAGATCAAGTAAAGCTCTATCCATTGTGGGATACTGTATTCTACACAGTGAGCTCTGTCACATCTGGATACTCCATAAACAAAGAAAATGTACATCGTTCAGAAATTAGTAATAATGAGAAATGAGAATAAGAGTTGCACGGTGAGCAGCTCAGACCAGTACACTCATTCACAGCCACAGATATGCTGTTGTATTGTGTTCTTTCTTCCTCTGCCATGTCATTCCCAATAGACATGACTAAATTTAGATTCTATACATGTGAATAATACATGCAGGGTTTCTAAGGAGGTGCTAAATAATTGAGGATGCGTCTGGGAGCAACGATTGATCTCGATGCAAGTATCTTAAAGTTGAACCTCACGTACAAGCTCGCTCATTCTTCATCGACTGCAGTTTTGATGAATGAGTTTTAATGTTTAATATGTTTATCTTCAAAGAATGGAGCAAATTCACAATGAAAAAAAGCTGGTTCGGCATGTTAAGAACATCTGCCACAAAGACACACAGAAACAGGCTACACGTCTTACATAACACAGAATAGCAAACATCCTTCTGTGTACTGATTCACATTCACAACAAACAGAATAAAAAACAAACTCTCATTTTAAGTGACTATGAAGAAACACAATACATAGGAAAACACAAACATGTACAGCATTATTGGAAACAGGAGAGAATTGTGACTTCGGAAATGGCTTTATAGTCACTTTCCACACAAGTTCATTGTTTGATCAGCCTAGTACAAACACTCAAGCTTGAAATATCATACAATTTAGCCAGTCACCATTTAGTAGTTTCCCTGATATCTAATATATATATATATATATAAAAAGTGCAGTTCTGCTAATTTTATTTGACGGTTATTCCCGTAAATTTTGCTTTTCACAAGCCTTTTTCATTCCTCTCTTTGACCCTGATCAAAAAGTCAAAATGTCCAAATATGCAATATTATAATACAACTGTTTAAAAGTTTGGGGCCAGGAAGAGTTTTTAAAATTAAATTTATCCTTTCATTTTGCAAGCAGGCATTGATCATGTGAGACTGAAAACTGAGTAATGGCTGGTAAAAATTCAGCTTTGCCATCACATGAATAATTACATATTAAATTACAAAACAACTCTTTAAACTGTAATATTATTTCACAATATCACTCTTTTTGTTGTATTTTTGGTCATATATATAAAAAAAATCCTTGGTGGGCCTAGGAGCCTTCTTTCAAAAACGTACCAACCTAGCAAAAAATCCTTCTTCATCTTCTAAAACCTTTTGATGACTGGTGTTCTTATATATTTCTTCACGTTCACTAAGATCAGTTTCTTAGATAACCTACTTTCTTTCTTTCATTTTTTTTCTGGGCAGAATCACATGGCTTAATCAATTTCGTATGTCGACACAGCATCAGTCAACCCATTTCTGTGCCAGTGTGGATGTCTGCTTCAAACTGTGCTCTCACACTTGGCGGCTTGGACTAATTCACGTCCTTGACTTCCTCCTCGGGCGCTGGGCCTCTCTCCAGGTGGGCTGCTCACTCCTGGCTTTTATAGACTGCGCTAGTGAGCTACTTAACATGCCAACAATCACCCATGTCTTGATGCACACCAAACTTCTTCTGCAATCTACCAAGTGCAAACACTTATTCGGGGCAGTCGGAATTGTGTGTGTGTTTTTTTTAAACAACACTCAAGGGTGAATGGTTTATGCACTTTTTATGATATTATTTAGATAGCCGTTTATAGCGGCCGTGTTCTTGTAAAATGTGGATAGCTGACAAAGAAATGCTGAAATAGATTGCTGTCTGGGTTGTTTTATTGGGTGAGAGGGGAAGTAATGTCTTTTTTTATGAGTCTTCGTGGTAAAGTCAAACACTTTTTTCAGTAAATCGGTCCTGTTTTCAAATGGATGGAGTGTTGCTTGGCTCAAAGCCAAGAGAATACCACAAAGACGTCTAATGCCTTTGATTAGCTCTAGCTCAAGGACGCAGATGCTATAAATGCAAAAAATCTAACTTTTCAGGAGAACGACAAACAAGAGCTACTCTACACTACTCAAAAAACTCGCATTTGCATCGTCAGTGGCAAATTCTTTAAATATGAAAACATACTTACAGGATGTGAGTCAGAACAGCTGGCATTGTATGCTACTCTTCCAGGATCAGGAAACAGTCCTCCATAAAATGCACTGCACACATCTGTATATTTGATTTGAACTGTTTTGGAACAGTGTTAAATATAACTTACCCACTGATTTCTAGTTGTGTCCTCTTTTGGAAGGCCAAACTAAATATTTTCGCTTTCACAATGAAGCACACAGCATCTCCACGACATGACGGCGGCAATATACTACAGAGAGAATCTAAGTTGCGTCTTTTTTCTTTGCGTGAACATTTAGGTGGTGTTATGCAAATCTCCCAGACAGTGACATAAACATGTGGGGGCATGTTTAAACGAGGTCTTTTAGGAGGGGGTGGACGAGTCTTAACTTTTATAAAGAATATCTCTTTGGGTTTGAGACTTTAGTCTTTACAACTTTAGGGATCTTATCTATTCACTAACAGCTTTTAACACACCAAAGAGAAAGACAATCTTGAAATTGCATCATATGACCCCTTTAAAGCTGTGACATGAGCAAGCAAATTGTTGTTCATGCAGCTGACAAAAGTGTTTATTTCTACTTTTAAAGCTGCATCTGTTAACATTATTTCATGCACTATGAACAAGCATCATTTTAACAACGTGTTTGACTGTAAGTGTTTTAATTGGATCATTTGCTGTGGGCTACACCAGTACCAGACATGCCATCTTTGACCTTCTTACTGTGCCACCATCAGTCTTAAAACAGAATGTGTCAAATGAACAAAAGAATTAAACATTCAAAGCCTCATTTACAATTCAGATCATCTCAAATAAATTTCAGACTATTTCCAATCACAGGCACAAACACTGATCGTTTGTTAAAAAATTACAAATTATTTAGTCCTTGTGCTTTCGGACAGTCACTTTTTGACCCATTTGCACAATCCCCTCACTGCCTTTAGTCCTCGGAAGAAATCAATTTCAGTGCTGACCTCCTTGGGCCTTGACCACATGGCTGTTAATCTGAATTAGACGCAGTACATTAGTGTAGCTAAGGCCACACTATACCTCGGAGCTAGCAAAGAGAAGTCTTGTTAGCAATGCTAAATGAACCTTTTAAGCTTTTTAATCATGGCTAAGAACTTCCTTAATTCACTGCCTTGAGTTCTCAATATCAATATCAGAATTAACTCTCTATCTATTTCTGCCAACGTTTTTCTAAAAGGCAGCAATCCATGAGTCAATGCTACACGCCAAGAGTTTGTGCTTTGTTGACAAATGGCATAATTGGCAATGTTATTACGGAAGAAACACAAAAAAGGGAGTAAAGCAGGCAATTTCATCACAACTGCTTTGATTTTCAAATAACACATCACACCCAATATTCCACTTTCACAATTGAGCAGGCACTTAGCCAGAGGGGATAAGCTTCTCCATGACACAGTAACACCCGATGCTCATAGAGGAAGCTCTTCTTGAGAAGAGACACACAACACAGACCTCCACAGACTGCAGCGCTCCAGAGAACATGTTGGTGAACCTGCCGTGGCAAGATAGGTAGATAGATAGAACTTACTATTTACTATTTCTTATTTATAACATACAAGATTCACAATGGCCATGTTTTTCTTTTAGGGTGAATAAAAAAAAAATGTATAGGGATTAAGATTTTGCATGAAAAAATTAAACCAATTTATTTGTAATTATAAATATTAATACATAATAATTCCCACAAGCTTCTGATTATTGCAACTTAGCATTACTAACTATTAAACAAAAAATAGTCTAACACTTTTTTTATTATTAATAAAAGATTCATTAAATTAAAGATGAAGAGTATCATTTTCATTTAACCAGCAGAACCAACATTTTTGCTGATCACTTATGGTCTTTAATTAGTCAATAAATATGAACTGCGATTCTACAATTATTGCAGTTCAAAACTGCTATATATTGTGATTTTTGTTTGCTTTTATAACTTGAGACTAGGGGTGGGAATCCCTAGGCACCTTATGATTCGATTTGTTTATGATTCAGAGATCTTTGATGTTATGATAAAATGAATTTCAAAACATCTTGTTGCACCATTTTCTTCTATAGACTTATTTTTCCTCACTTTATGACTATGGTACATTCAAAGCAAATAATCTGTAATGATTACAAATATCACATGATCATTTTTATGTCAAAGGAGTTGACAAAACTAATTATAGCTTCAAAACATACAAGCAAATATACTGTAAAGTAAACATTCAGTATCTGAGAGTGCTTTAAGTATCTGAAAGTTTACAGACAGTTGCAATTATGGGTCTTTCTTTTTTTCATTATTATTGCTGTTTGATTATTACTGATGATGTCATAGACAGTGGCAGCTTTAATAGTCTAATTTATTTGTACATTTTTTGAAAAATACTAAAATTTTTAAATGATTGTACAGAAAAAATAAAAATAAAAATTTAGCTTTAAAAGCTAAATTTAAAAACTAAAATGTATACTATGATGTATAAATAATAATAATAATAAAAAAACATCATGAAAATTGTAGGGGGAGGGAAGTTGTTTAATTAAATGTTATTAAAAAAAATATGCAAAAATGTGATTAAAGAAAATGACACACATCACTTTCAATGCATTTCATTAATTACCAAATAACAGGAATATGAATATATTGAAAATCATCAATGAAGAACTCAGTAGGTTAGTTGTGTATAGGTTTATACTGTTTTACTTCATTGTTGTATGTCTGTATTTATGTAGCACTGTGGTCCTGTGAGCCACGACATTTCGTTGCACTGTATGTCCCCAAATGCAGCAGAATGACTATAAAGCTCAACTTGAACTAAAATATAAAATAATATCCTTTATAGGTAGGTAACTTCTTCATTCCTGCTGTAAGGGATTTATGGATTTCAACTCATGTGTTTCTGCTTCAATTTTACTGGCTTCAGCATAGTTGCATTTCCTGCTTTTCCTTCATTTGATGCTAATTCATATCGTGACCCTGAGCTCTCAGCTCCATTGTGCCTGGATTGATTGTCTGCTGTAAAATCAGACTCTCTAAGTAAAGAGCATAATTGCTCTTTGTTTACAGTAATGAATTCAGACATCTTATTGATCTTGACCAAATAATGTTTGAATACCTGCTCAGCACATCGGCTGCCAAGAGTGCCAAAGGCCTGGAGCACGATGGTGCACAATTGCTTGCATTTCCAGTTTTCCACTGTGCAAAGTGACAAAAGCGCCACCAGGAGTGGATCTTCTGAGTTGTGACCTCCATAACGAATGGCATAAAACATACAAATCAAAATGGCAGCCTTATGAGCTTTTTCAGACAGATGAAGCAAGCAAGAAGGAGAATTTGTGCACTGAATAGGACACATGACATAACGCTTGGCAGACCTCATGGCCTCCTGACATGTTAGAAGGAAAAGATGGGTGGTGGGCAGGTGTCCAGCTGAGATCGAGAGGTCAGACAGCACTCGGAGCAAAATCTGCAACGACTCTCAAATAAATGCTTCAGTGACCTCCTGAAGACCTCCATCAGTAATGACAATTTTATAACACACCAGAGATATTTCCTGTCCTGCTGTATAACTGGGTAAGTGAAAGGTTCTATCCTGAAAAACAGAGGAACAGACAAAAGGATTTAAAGCTGAAGCCCGCAGGTGGTGGGTAGGTTGATATTAGATGGAGAGGCTAGTGGAAGGTTAAAAAACCCTTGCAAGTTATTCCAGTAAATAAATGACATGTTTGTTTTGACAGGGTTTTGGAATCATTTCTAACATAGAAAACTACATCTCTGCCTACAATAACAGATGACAGACAGCTAGTTGGTTTCAGTCTGACAACTGAGTCCAGCCAATAATGTTGTGCATCATACGTGTAGAACATTGATCTGGTCCAGACTCTGATGTGTGAGGGAAAGGCAGGCTTCTTAAAGTTATTCACCACACAAGTTATTAATCTGTCAGAGTATTCAGACGAGATAAGCTTCTAAGGATTTTAACAAATCATTTTTTTGCTGGATTTCTCTGTAACTTCAGAGCTGAAAAACACATTATGTGTGATATATATACACACACACTGAATGAGTGACGTGAAATACAGCTAAGTATGGTGACCTATACTCAGAATTTGTGCTCTGCATTTTACCCATCCAAAGTGTGCACACACCCGCGCACACACACACACGTGGGGTTCGATGCTTTGCTCAAGGGCACCTAAGTCATGGTATTGCCAGCCCAAGATTTGAACCCACAACCCTAGGGTTAGGAATCAAACTCTCTAACCACTAGGCCATGACTTCCTACAATTAGCTGTAACCTGGCTCAGAGGAAGACAGGACCTAGTGGTCAACTGGCTTTTTGACAGCCGATGCCGATATCTGGCAAAGCAGGGAAAGCACATCTCGTGCGCCGTCAAAATAAAAGTGTTCCCACCTCAAACACATCGGCCAAACAGAAAAACTTATCGGCCGATGCCGATATTTGAAAACTAACAGGAACCATGTCTTTATGGTAATGCTGTTGAAAGTATACAGCAGCACATATATTTATTGTCCACATGTTGCTGCACAGACAAAAATAATAATAAAAGAATTGCATCACAAAGACATTACTACACAAACACCCTAACAGCACAAAAAAGGGTGCCGAAAGCAAAAATTCTATCCCAAGAATTTTCTATCCCAGTATATACTATATAACCAGCTCTGCCAGCTGACTCCTGTCAACCTTCTGCTCATGTCGTGTGTGATGTTATAGTAATAGGGCTCTGCCATTCAGTCATAGTCGCTGATTTGTCTGACTTATCAGATGAGATACTCGGCCACGTCAGCCAGGCAGACGATATCAGACCTCCTGTCACTCAGCCGTGGCCTGCGTCATTACTCACTCCACCAGAGTGACGGAGAAAAAGAAAAGACAAGAAAGAGAATGAAAGGGGTCAACAACTGGATAAAAAGAAACAAAAATAAACTTTGAATAAGATCACTGCCTAGTGTTGACATTTACAAGAGCTGATGACAATCGCCTGCTCCACTGGCATCTGCCAAGCTGATGATTTGCTGAACACAACTCATCCTTGTCACCAAATTATGTCTTGAATCGAAATTGGTGATAGAATTCCATGGAGGTCTTGAGGGATTGGCAATTAATGAGGTCCATTGATTTTCTTCTCCTCTGGGTATTATGTTTTGTCAAAAGAGTTAGGTCTTCTTTAGGTGCTCCATAAATCGTTCATTGACTGACAGCTTAAGAAAAGTTATTATTGTTTCAGTATAAATGCTAAAGGATGTTTACATCTGCATAATGGCTAATGGGAGATGGAAGCATCCATTTTTTAATGCCTCTTTTAAGGAGTTTTAACAGAAGAAAGTTCAAAACGAGTGATCTAGAGTCCCAATAGTGAGATTAGCTGAAACATTTTCAATGTTGGAGAAAATCAACATTATAGTACATCACAAACAAACAAACAAATGCAGAATCCAGTTTTGGTCAAATAAACTATTAATAACTTTTTTTTTTATTATAATTATTTATTTATTAATGTATATATATATTTTTTATTATTGGTTAATTTAAAAATAAGTAAATAAATATGTTTATTTTGCATTAATTCAAATTAAAAATATATAAAAATATAAAATATAATTTTTATTTATTTAACTAAATTATTTAATTTAATAAAATGCAAAGCATTCTACCATCAGACTAGGAATTAATGGATCAAAGGGCTTTACCAAAAATATATAGTAAGTTTGACTAGTGAGTTTATTTATTTATTTATATTTTAGCTCTATTTTTTATATGCTTTGAAGGGGATGATTTTAGAGGCAAAACTTCTCAGAGAGGCTTTTACTGTCAGTAACACAACTCTTTTTGCGATGCTTTGAAGCAGCACATTTCATCCCCTTTAAAGCACCTCTGCTGCACTCAAAGATAGATAAATAACAATGCACACAGTACATTTCAGGGCAATTACTGTTGGACAATTCACAGTGTGTGTGTGTGTGTGTGTGTGTGTGTGTGTGTGTGTGTTCACTGCTCTGTGTTTGTGCACTTTGGATGGGTTAAATTAGGAGCACGAATTCTAAGTATGGGTCACCATACTTGGCTTAATGTCACGTCACTTTCAAACCAAAACATGTATCTGAACATCCTTACACTGGATCCAGCTTGCTGACCTTATTTCAGATAAAAAGTTAGAAAAATCACGGATAATCCTTTTAGCCTTGATGCAATGACTGCATCCAGTTTGATTCAGTGTTTGTCTTTTCTCATTCGATGTGGCACATATTTCCCTCACGAACCTGGCACTCACCTTTCCTTCATTTTTCTTTCCATTGCCACAAATAGCTCAGAACAATGGGCATAGAAATGAACAGCAGAAGGTGAGACATGTCTAGGTTCAGCTGTTGAAATATATGTGTGAGCTTGGGATACCAATCAGTCATTCTGATAATTCAGAAAGCAAGTAGCATTAAACCGGCTACACTCAAGGATAGCAAGGATCTCCCTCAATGCATCTTAAGAGACACCAGATCGGGAGAATTGTTAGCACACAGGGCGTTATGCAAATTATACCTCTTGATCAATAGGCTTAATATGAAAAGGGTACATAAAACACAGGAAAGCTGGGCTATTAATAAGGCAAATATGATACAGACAGCTTTAAACAGGGTGTAAGACATTGAGGAAATCTCTTATCAAGAAGGCTTGTACATTAATACTAACAATGGACCCAGGAACAATGCTCCTAACTAAAAAAATACATACTAATTAAGGCTATGTATTCACAATATATTTGTTAATTATGCAACATTATTGCTTTTTATTTGCCCATTAAGTTCCCCCATTATATTAGTTTTGCTGAGTGTCTAACAGAGTCACTAAACACTTTTAAAAACACTTTAATTTATCCCCCTTTACTCATACTGCAGAAAAAGTGGTTCAATAACGTTGAATGTTACAGGGACTGATTATTGCAAAGGCAGATCCCACTGTGTTCTGGTTAAATAATTTTTAAATTTAATTAAAATAAATAAATAAATGCTTTAAATAATAATAATAATAATAATAATAAATGTTAAAATATTTACAATCAAATTTAAATTAATTATTTAATTAAAATAAGTAAATATGTAATACTAGTACCATCAAGTCCTGCAGAGCATAATGATAACATAAATGATGGAAAATAAGGCTTGATTGATTATGACAGTCACTGCTAACGTTCACAGAAGCTCATCAGTATAGCTGCTCATAGAGGCTTTAATTAGGCTGGACTCTGGATACTCCTGCCTGTTGAGAAGCGCACAGGTTTGGGACAAGTATAATAACGAAAAGGAGGTGACTCAAAATCACCAGCTGTCAGAAGACAGCATAAGTCCTACAAACTCGGCATGACCCAGTCATCTGCACGAGAACCGAGACTGGGGCTTGACACAAACAGGGACTAGCTGAGATTTCGGTTAGCATATGTCATGCTGCACAGCCATGACAGCACCAGGGATGAGAATACACCCAGTGACCACATTACAGAAATTATCATGACGTGAAATTTTCAGCCTGAAGCTGCTCACTATCATTACTGTACAGACTGTGAAACAGAGATGGTATTTAATATTTAAAACACAATGCAAGATTAATAAAAAGCAATCGCATGATGTACTCATTGCAGCTCCTAGTGTGCCAACTTGCTGTCTACATAGATAACTAACTTCTGAAGCAACAGTGAAACCCCATAAATGAAATAAATCTTTAAATCAAATTCAAAAATCGATTTGAAAGTTTTAAAAGCCATTCTCTATTCAGTTCTGTGCACAACATTGACACGAGAGCAGGTCTTTTGACTAGACTGTCTACTGGAAGCCCTTCTGGTTACACAGTCTGCTCATGGTCAGGCAGATCCCAGGGCACTGCCACATCAGTGCAGCTCTGGTGTGCTGGACACAGCTCATTTGCTGACGCATCCATGCATACGAGAGCCCCGCACTCCCCTTCATATCAGTGACTGTGTGAAAGAGAGAGAGAGAGAGAGAGAGAGAGAGAGAGAGAGAGAGAGAGAGAGAGAGAGAGAGAGAGCAGGGGTTTGGCCAACAGTCTGCCAACACTCTCTTCCTTCTCTCTCACTGTGAAAGAGAAATCTGCCCAGGAACAGTTCCCAGCGCCCCAGAGGTGGACTCTCGAAAATGAATATGAGCCAGTCATTCAGCTAAAGGACTTCTGTGGAGAATGTCAGTTAGGTGTACATTTGTGGTGAGCGTGATAGTATAAAAGTATGGAACCATGTTGTTACTGCCACATTTTCGTTTCTATTCATTTTCTGTATTTTATTATTACCGTTAAGTGCCACTAGGGGCGCTGTAGCTTAAGAGTGAGCTTCGTATGCAGAGAAGAGGTTAATACAGAAGAAGAAGCGATCTCTCTAGAGAAAGAAGCGATCTCTCAAGAGAAAGAAAGATGCATGACTAAAGTGTGGTCACTAAGCTAATAAGAGAAATAAGATAAACAAAAAGAAGAAGAAAAAGACTTAAACTAATTCCTCTCTCGGTACTCAGCCAACGAGGTATGTTTTGTATGTTGTATTTGTCAAAATAGTTTTATCTGTCAGATTTCTTTCTTTAAGCTAATTATTGTTTGTTCTGTGCTTTTAGTTTTCAAGGTGTGTTTATGATCCTGACTAAGCTGGATTCAATAAATCCATCAGTATGAGAAAGCCACTTGTGTCTGTTTGGTACCTGGAGGAATTACAGTGAAAACTCGGACTGATCTGCATGCGGGTGGAGGCGAGGCGGCATGATCAAAGGAGCAGCAGTCTTGCCACAGCGTGATCGGCACGTGAACAGAGCGGGGAGCGCGCACGGGACCAAAGCACACGATTTGAAGAGCAACACTTTAAGATAAGACCATAAGATGTGTGGACACTCATAAGTTAAGGGTTTGTCTAAACAAGGAAAACAAAACACAAGTTTATGGTTGATTAATCAAACTGTGAAAAGTGAAAGTAACGTTTTGCTATTCCTAGTTTTGTTTTATTAAGCCACAGTGTAAGTTCTAAAGCACCTAAGTTTAAGCATCAGTACTTTTGTTTTATTGGGCTATTTGTAAAATTCTGTATTTTATGTGAACAGTTTAAATGTGAATAACTCTTATTTGAATACGTTTTGGGTATATTTAAGTTGACAGTAATTTAAGTTACATTCATATTACTGCATTAAGATTCAGTGTTACATTTTTATTTTATTCTGCCTTTATATTTTAACTGCCTGCAGTACAGGGGTGACTTTTAGTTAACGTAAAGATTTTGCTGTTTAGTGACAAGTGACAAGACGTTAAAATGACTGATCCAAATACACCACTAAATAGTGCAGAACCCCAGATGCAGTCTGAAGAAACCCAATGTACTGATATTAGTGAGCAGCAAGAATCAGTACAACTTAGAAGAAGTCAGAGAGTGAAAACACTCACAGAAAAGGGAAGAGAAATGCAGGATGAGAGGATTAAAGGACTCCAGCAAAGATTTAACTACAACTATGAAAAGTGGAGAACACGTGCAAAAGCATCCAAGTTACCCCTCTCTCAAACAGAATCCTTGAATAAAGACATACTTGAAGATATTATTGGTGATGTTAGAGGTCTTTGTGCAGATGTCACAAAAGTTTATGAAGAGTTACGTAAGCTCACCCCACCGGATCAGGAGTCACGTCGCAGAGTAGATCTGTGTGTGGAGATCTCAGGTTTCCTCGTGAATAAAGCAACCAGCCGATTGGAAGGAAAAGAGGAACAAGATTGGCCAGAAGCAGGCTCCCTCTTTCAAACTGTAAGCAATAAGTCAAGCTCCTTCAACACCACTAAGAACTCAAATGAGCATTCACATAGATCCTCTATAAAACGTCAAGAAGCCGCAGCAGAAGCAGCAGCGAGTCAAGCTGTTCTCAAAATATTAGAAGAACAAGAAACGGAACAGCAAGAGATAGAAAGACTAGAAGCTGAAGTCAGGAAAAAAGCAGTAGAACAAGAAACATTGATTAGACAAAAGCGCTTAGAAAGAGAGACAGAAGAAATTAGATTAAGAATGCAGAGAGAAGCAGAAGAAGCAAAGTTTAAGGCTCAACAAGAAGCAGAGTATGCAGCTCTGCAGAGAACACTTGATGAAAAGAAAAGAAAAGTACTGCACCTGGAAAAGGTCAAAGATTTAAAGGCAGCACAAGCAAAGATGCAGGTTTATGACCAAATGAGTGCAGTAGAAGCGCAAAAGATTGATGTAACAAAGATTAACACAGAAATGAAAGACGCTGAACATGTAAGCTTCCCATCTCTGCTTAAACAAGTTATACCCCAAGCTGCAGCCACTCCTACAAGTGATGGTACATCAGATCTTGTTAAAGTGCTAGCAAGTGCACTAAGTACTAGCCGTATCCCTGTTCCTGAACCTACTGTGTTTTCTGGGGATTCCTTAAGTTACAGTGACTGGAAGCTGTCATTTCAAACGCTGATAGACCAAAAAAATATCCCAGACAAGGAGAAAATATTCTACCTTCGGAGATATGTGAGTGGACCGGCTAAGAGAGCGGTTGAAGGATACTTCCTGCTTGGAACCGAATCTGCATATGCTGCTGCCTGGAAGATTCTGGATGAAAGATATGGAAATCCATTCACAATCGCGAAAGCCTTTAGAGACAAACTGCATGCATGGCCCAAAATTACCTCAAGAGACAGTTTCGAACTAAGAGACTTTGCAGATTTCTTGCGCAGTTGTGAAGCTGCTACAGCTCACATCAAGTCATTAGAGATCTTGAATGACTGCAATGAGAACCAAAAGATACTTTCCAAACTTCCAGACTGGCTTGCTGCTAGTTGGAACCGCAAGGTTATTGAAATTGAAGAACAAACAAATCAGTTTCCCACTTTCAGCCAGTTTGTTGAGTTTTTATCGAGAGAAGCCAAGATAGCCTGTAATCCTGTTACATCTTTACAGTCACTTAAACAATGTGAGCCTAACAAATCAGACAAACCGAAGCTTACAAAACAGAAAGAAATTGGAGTTAAAACCCTGATGACGACTTCACAAGAAAAGATACAACTGGTATGTGTATTCTGTAAGAAACCTAAGCACAGTTTACACAAATGCAGAAGTTTTCTGGAAAAGGCTGTGTCAGACAGAGTCAGCTTTATTAAGTCAGAAAGGCTATGTTTTGGTTGTCTCAAACCAGGCCATCATTCGAAGAGCTGTACCAACCGCAATATTTGTGAAAGGTGCAGTAAAGGGCATCCGACTTGTCTTCATGAAGATAGAGTTAAGGACAAAGGAGAACAAAGGCAACCAATAGCTAATCCAAATCCAAGCAACGAAAGGTCAAGTCAAAGCGACCGAGTTCAAGAACAAGTCACTTCCATGGCTACGACTAACCGAGTTGCAAGTCAAGAAAATAACACACAGACAGCTGCAATCATTCCTGTGTGGCTTTCATCTTCCACAAAACACAAAGAAGTTCTTGTGTATGCCTTACTGGATTCGCAAAGCGATACAACCTTTGTTCTCAGTGAAGTTGCAAAGTTACTAGAGACAAACCAAGAACCTGTTAAACTAGAACTGTCTACTATGTCTTCCCAGACTACAGTTGTTCAGTCCGACAGACTTCAAAATCTTCAAGTTCGTGGCCTTTACTCAAGCAAAAGAATCACTTTACCTCCTACATACACACGAGAATTCATTCCAGCCAACAAAGCTCACATTTCAACTAATGAAACAGCTAAAGCTTGGCCACATCTGGAACACCTTCAATCAGAAATCGCACCTTTGCAAGATTGCGAGGTAGGATTGTTGATCGGATACAACTGCTCACAAGCTCTTCTGCCGAGAGAGATTGTGTCAGGCAAGGAAGGCGAGCCATACGCTCAGCGCACCGATCTTGGTTGGAGTATAGTTGGACAAACCAATCACTGCTTGAACTATGGAGATGCAATTGGAATTAGTCATCGCATTATTGTCAAGAAAGTCATCCCAGAGCTTAAGCCTTCTCTAAAGCTTCAGAACAAAGTCCACTATGTCAATAGGACAACAGTAAAGGACATCACCCCTTCGGACATTATCAAAGCACTTGAAGGAGACTTCTCTGAAAGAGCCATTGAGGGCAACCCTGTATCACAAGAAGATTTAAAGTTTCTCACAAAACTCAAAGAAAACATCACACAGAATGAGAGCGGCCACTATGAGATGCCACTACCATTTCGTGACAAAAGACCCACATTACCAGACAATAGAATTTGTGCAATGCATCGCCTAAAGTGTCTTGAAAGAAGATTAAAGAAAGACAAATCATATTACAATGATTACACAAACTTCATGGATGACATCATCTCAAGAGGAGATGCTGAAAGAGTCCCTGACAAAGAGTTGAATAACACTCCTGCATGGTATATCCCACATCATGGGGTCTATCACCCACACAAACCCGGAAGAATCAGAGTAGTATTTGATGCCTCGGCCAAGTACCAGGATACTTCTCTCAATGACCACCTCTTAACCGGTCCTGACCTGACAAACACATTGGTTGGTGTTCTTTGTCGTTTCCGCAGAAGTTCTGTCGCATTTATGTGTGATATAGAGCGGATGTTTCACCAGTTCCATGTCACAAAAGAAGACCAGGATTACTTAAGGTTTCTTTGGTGGGAGAAGGGAGATTTGGAAGCATCACCATCAGTTTACCGTATGAAGGTCCATCTTTTTGGAGCAGCGTCTTCTCCAGGCTGTGCCAACTTTGGCCTAAAACACCTTGCTGCCCAAGGACAAGGTCAATTCAAAGAAAACACCATACACTTTATACAGAGAAACTTTTATGTTGATGACGGTTTGGCAAGCGTTCCTACTGAAAGGGAAGCCATTCAGCTCATCAAAGACTCAAGAGAGCTCTGTTTCAAAGGAAAGTTAAGACTCCACAAATTTGTGTGTAATAGTGAGAGAGTTATGTCCACTATTCCAGAAGAAGAGTGTGCCACAGTGAAAGACCTTGACCTGTCTTTAAGTTTACCACGCATTGAAAGAGCTCTTGGAGTTGAATGGTGCGTCACTTCAGACACATTCAAATTCAGAGTTCAAGTCAAGTTGAACCCCCTTACAAGAAGAGGTGTACTTTCTACTGTCGCCTCCATTTACGATCCCCTGGGGTTTATTGCACCGTTCGTCCTCTTGGGAAAGCAGATTCTTCAGCAAATGTGCAAGGATAAGGTTGGGTGGGACCACGAGCTTCCAGAGCACTTAAAACCCCAGTGGGAATCCTGGATTAAAGACCTTCCAAGTTTAGCTAACATGCAGATTCAAAGATGTTTCATTCCTACAGATTTCGGTCAGGTTAAAAGCTACGAGCTTCATCACTTCGCAGACGCCAGTGTCAATGGATATGGTGCTTGTACTTACCTGCGAGCCATTAACCAATCAGATCAAGTCCATTGTTGCTTGGTAATGGCCAAGTCAAGAGTCACACCTACTAGTGTCACAACTATCCCTCGACTCGAACTCTCAGCAGCAGTTGTTGCAGTTAGAGTCAGTGATCTACTCAGGACAGAACTTGAAATCCCATACATTGCTGAGTTTTTCTGGACAGACTCCACCGTTGTTCTCGGCTACATAAATAATGATGCCAAAAGGTTTCAAGTCTTCGTAGCGAATCGGATACAAAGGATCAAGTCAAGCACAAAGCCAGAACAATGGGCGTATGTCGCATCAGAGCAGAACCCTGCAGACTACGTTTCTCGAGGCTTAACCGCAGAACAACTGAAGTCCTCTGAATGGTTTGAGGGGCCAGCATTTCTCTGGGAGAAGAACATTCCTGATAGAGATGTTAAGGTAGGAGAGATCAGGGAAAATGATCCAGAACTTCGCAAAGCCTCTGTGTATACCATCAATGCAAAGGAAGAGCAAACTATTTTCAGCAGATTTGAGAAGTTTTCAGAATGGTCCAGATTGATAAGAGCATTTGCAATCTTGAGAAGAAAGGTCAAGGAACACAAGCATGATATACAAAGCATCAAAGAAAGTACAACTTTGGAAGAAAGAAAACAAACAGAACTGTTTATCATCAAAATTGTTCAAGAGAAAGTTTTCGCAGAAGAGATAAAGAGTCTAAAATCAAAGAAAACGGTTTCCAAGACCACAAATAATAATCTGTACAAACTAAGTCCGTTTCTGGACGAAGAAGGAATCCTCAGAGTGGGTGGACGTTTGGGTCAAGCTGTACTACACCCGCATGTAAAACATCCAGCCATACTTCCCAAGGACAGTCATATTTCAACTTTGCTGATCAGACATTTTCACACGAAGGTTCAACATCAAGGTCGTGGAATGACTATGAATGAGTTGCGTGCAAATGGTTGGTGGATTCTTGGGAGCAGCCGTGCAGTTTCATCATACATCTTCAAATGTGTCAGATGTCGCAAATACAGAAGGAAAACGGAGCATCAAAGTATGGGAGATTTGCCAGTAGAACGAACTGAGTCTACCCCGCCTTTCACTTATGTTGGAATGGATTGCTTTGGACCAATATACGTCAAAGATGGACGAAAGGAGCTCAAGAGATATAGACTCATACTAACCTGTCTATGTTCACGAGCCATACATATTGAAGTAGTAGACGACCTGAGTACAGACGCATTTCTAAATGCTCTGCGAGCATTTATTGCAATAAGAGGAAATGTGCGTCAACTGAGATGTGATAGAGGAACCAATTTCATTGGGGCCCAGAGAGAACTCGCAGATCTCATGAAAGAAATGAATCAGGAGAAGGTAAAAGCGCTTGGATGTGAATTTCTCATGATTCCCCCTTCGGCAAGCCATATGGGTGGAATATGGGAAAGACAGATCAGGACCATCCGTAGTGTTCTTTCAGCCATCCTTGACCAGTCAGCAAAGAGACTCGACAGTACATCCTTGAGAACCTTGTTGTATGAGGTAATGGCGATTGTCAACAGTAGGCCACTTTCCATCGAGCATTTAAGTGATCCAACAGGTCCTGAGCCATTAACGCCCAATCACATTCTCACTATGAAGTCAACCATTGTTCAACCTCCTCCAGGAGAGTTTATGAAAGAAGATTTGTATCTTCAAAAAAGATGGAGAAGAGTACAATATTTAGCCAATGAATTTTGGATTCGTTGGAGGAAAGAATATTTGCTCAACTTGCAACCAAGACAGAAGTGGAATGTACACAGAAGGAATCTGAAGATAAATGATGTAGTGCTTCTACAAGATGACATGGCACCACGTAATGAATGGAAGCTTGCCAAAGTCACTGATGTCTATCCAGGAAATGATAACAAAGTGAGAAAGGTTCGACTTTTGGTTAGTGAAAGGACATATGACAAGCACAGTAAACTTGTGACTAAGACAGTCTCATTAGAACGACCTATTCATAAGGTTATTGTTTTGCTAGAAGCAGACTAAGGGTTTGTTTTTATTTTCATGTTCAGTTTGTCAGACTGAGTGTAATTCATAGAAATCCCACAGTAAGAGTTGTGAGATTGGTGGGAGTGTTACTGCCACATTTTCGTTTCTATTCATTTTCTGTATTTTATTATTACCGTTAAGTGCCACTAGGGGCGCTGTAGCTTAAGAGTGAGCTTCGTATGCAGAGAAGAGGTTAATACAGAAGAAGAAGCGATCTCTCTAGAGAAAGAAGCGATCTCTCAAGAGAAAGAAAGATGCATGACTAAAGTGTGGTCACTAAGCTAATAAGAGAAATAAGATAAACAAAAAGAAGAAGAAAAAGACTTAAACTAATTCCTCTCTTGGTACTCAGCCAACGAGGTATGTTTTGTATGTTGTATTTGTCAAAATAGTTTTATCTGTCAGATTTCTTTCTTTAAGCTAATTATTGTTTGTTCTGTGCTTTTAGTTTTCAAGGTGTGTTTATGATCCTGACTAAGCTGGATTCAATAAATCCATCAGTATGAGAAAGCCACTTGTGTCTGTTTGGTACCTGGAGGAATTACACATGGAATAAAAAAAGTAATTGTGACTTTTTACCTCATAATTCAGATTTTTTTTCTTCTCTCAACTCAACTCAAATTAAATTACGTTTTTAAATCTAAGATATAAAAAATGTGCGAAAAGGTACAAATTGTGATATAAAAAGTCTTACTGCGTCTATAATTTTTTTATTTCTTGGTGGAACTTCAACTCACAGTTCAGACTTTTTTTCTCACAATTTGAGTTCATATCTTTATCTTTTTTTGTGTTTAATTATTTTCTTCGCAGAATTGCAAGTTAACATTTAGCAGTTTCGACTTTTCTCTGAATTGTGCCATGTAATCACCTGAATCATCACAATTCTGACCCCCCCCCCCATAATTCTGAGCTTATATGTCATAATTCTGATTTGTCTATCAATCCTGAGAACAGAAAGGTCTAAATTATGGGATATGAACTCAGAACTGCAAGAGAAAAAAAAAGTCAGAATTGAGAGAAAGTCATGATTTCCCATTTTTTATTTTATTTATTTATTTATTTTATTCCTTGGAAGAAAAAATCTTGACACAGTTTCTCACACTCAGATTTTTTTTTAGACTTACAAGAAAAAAAGTCTAAATTGTGATACCAAAAAGCTTGTATTTTTTGTTCTGTGGCAGAAATAAGCTTCCATACAATTTTTTTTGTTTGTTTCAGGTGAGTCCTATCTTCTGCATATGACACAAGTAGGAACAAAAGCGTGTCCTCTTCCTCTTGTCTACAGAAGTGCAGAGGCTGGTGGATAGCAACACAACAGACCTCATGAGAACTCGGGGCAGGAGGTGAGGGAGAGAGCATTAATCACAGATGAGAAGTGTTATCCCACTATCAGTGCTCTCTTCCCCTCTTCTCCTATCTCTCTCGCTCTCTCTCTCTCTTTCCCACAATGCACTGGTTGCAAGCAGATACAAGCACGTACTCTGTTTCTTCCCAAGCACCCGAGGAAATTAACACACTCTCCTCTAAAGGACCTCCAAAGTTGGTATGCAGAAGGGCTATTCAGAAATAAGTTTGAAGTCCACTGTGGCATCTTCAAATGAGGAAATACATCATGCAAGTGTTCCCCAATGATCTGATCTGCTCAAATGGTTAGGAATTTACTCATGGACCTGCAGACACATATTCCAAAAGTTAACAATAAACAATCTTAACCAGGTCCAATTAAATTTCTTTGTATCAAAAAAAAAAAAAAAAACTTTTATACCATTATAAATGTTTGAAACTACATGAGGGTGAAATAATGATAAAGTTTTTATGTTTGGTTGAACACTTTTTCCTTTAATACTAAAAATAGTAAATTTTTATTCATTCTTGAATTGAACATCAAACAATTTAATAAGATTTTTGGTAAAGTTTTTGAAAGAAATCTCTTTCTTTGATAAAAATTAAAGTAAAAACAGTAATATTTTAAATATGATTTATTCCTGTCGAGGCAAAGCTTAATTTTCAGCAGCCATTATGCCAATCTTCAGTGTTTCTGTTGCACTGCTTAAAGGGGACACTGGATGCAACATTCACTTTAACATGGTGTTTGCATATAATGTGTCTTAGCAGTGTGTGGACACAACTGCCCTACAATGATAAAAATCCATTCGCTCTTTTTTTAATCTTCAGAAAACCTGAACAATCTCAGTTATCAAGCGTTTTTGATATTCTGAGGCTTTTAAAGAGACATGCACCAAAATGGGTCGTTTGGAACAGTTGTTTTACACGACCATTGAGAAATTTTAACCAATGTATGCTGCAGACATTTCTTGAAGACCCTAAAGAAGCATACCAGTTTGTGGAAAAAGGGCATCCAATGTCATATTTAATATTTTATCAATTTAATTCATCCTTATTGAATAAAAGTAATAAATCCTTTCAAAATTCTTACTGACCCCAAAATTTAACAATAATGCCTGCAAATTTGCTCTTTAATATGCAGAAAGGTATTTATGCCTGGTCTTTTGCATGATTCGTGCTCATTTAGATCAAATTAAATTCTGTATACCACCTGTGCATTGGCCCCGCAAAGACAAAAAGCTTAAGAGGAGGATTATCAAGAAGTGATCGGTGTACAATTCCGAAATCAGCTCACACCACGGGCCTTTCATTATCATACAACTCTATTTAATTACTTTCAGACTGACGCTCCCTTACTGTGTAATGATGCATGCAGCCTTACTAATGTCTGAGACGCTTGTAAATGAATGGTCGAAGGCTCCACATCCATTTCGGCTGGGAGAGAAACCTAATTAACTGAAGGTGCAGGCACTGTTGTTCTGACGTGGGAAAACAATGGGACCGAAGGCACGACTCGGAGCCTGCTGCAGGTGCCGTTTGGAAAAAAGTGCAAAGTGGCTGGCTAGCAGTGAAATGACACTCCCTCCCGAATGCCTCTTCTGTAATCCACATAATTATCTCTGTGTGTGTATGAAGATCGAGCTGTCATTAATCTACTTCACATCAACACCCTTTCAACAAGCCACATCCATCTCCATATTACTGAGTCGAATTAACCTCCAGGTAATTTCCATTAATAAATATGAGATAAGGAATTATTCACTTTGTGTACTGTCAGATGACTGTGTTTTAGTGAAAGAGAAGAGATGCAAGATTTTCTGATCAATTGTGTTCTTGTTAACTATAGATAAAATGAGAAGTGGAAAGAGGGAGCGAGAGAGCGGTGGTCTCCATAGTTAACCGATCAAAGAGGCACTTATTCGCTTTAGGAGAAAATAATGAACGGGTCCATTTTTCAACACCCAGATTTCTGTGTGGGGAACAAAGACGCTCATTATGTACTGTATCTGGGAGCTTGAGGGGATGATTGAAAATGTTGTCTATGCATCCAGACACAACTGTGTATCTGGGGAGGGTCTAAAACATAAAGAAACATGTTGTGAGGTGGCAAAACAGCACTGGCACATATTTCCAGCTCCAATTATCAGTTTCTTCACTGAGATGTTGCTGCAAACAAAGACATTTCCAGAGAAAACACATGAACATGCATCTGAGGTCACCTGGTTGCATACACAAGTGGTAAGACAAAGACTCCTGCTACACAACAGATAAATCTCTGGACAAACTTGTGCCTGAGCTGTGAATGTATTGACAAATACAAATTTGAATCTTGCTGAATGAAATAGATTTAAACAGCAAATATTATGTAATGGATAATGTACTGACACATACAGTCTTTGTCGCTAAAACTGTTATTTTGTATCACTCTGAAAGAGTCCATTTTGCCATAAATGTACAATGAGTGTGCACTATCCTGAATTAAACTGCTGCTTACCAAATAAAGAAACAAATGGACATTAATTATAATAATACTAATATTAATATACTATAAATATATACACCACATTTCAAAAGTTGGGTGAGTATACTTTTTTTTTAGTAAGGATGAATTCAATTGCATTAAATCTGCGTATTAGAATGATTTAAAAAAAAAAAAAAATCACACAATAAATTACATTTTAAAATATATAAAAATATACCAAAAAAAAAAAAAAAAAACATAACAGGGTAATAACAAAAAAAAAAAGTAAAAGGAAAAATGTATTTTATTGCTATGCACAATTAAAGATAAATTGTTAATATTACAATTCTATACAACATTGAACACAAGCATCACAGCATCTTGAAAAGTGGATATTCATGCTGAGATTTGCTAAAGATTACAATTAACTGTGTTTAGTTTTATTAAGATTTAATGAGCAGTAGATGATGCAAAAGTAAACTAAATGTAAAAATAGGGGAAATGAGCATGACTGATTAATTGTCAAATATGGGAGGTTATATATTCAACACTAATAAATACATTTAAAAAAGGGACTGATATCCATCCATATATTGTACACTACTGTACACTACTGAACAAAACATTATAAACAACTTGAAAACCATAAAAAAGAAACTTGGACATTCAAGAAAGTTATCTTGTCTCAGCTTGGTGAGTTCAAGGAACGACTCAAACTGTGATCCTCCGAAGGGACACTCATGAACAAAATGCTAGCAATAAACTTCAGGCCTTGATATTGTTTTACACTCCGTAGGAACAGTCTCAGCAGCCAGCGGTGGGACTCAACTCAGCACTTCCGCTGACACAGACATATGTCCTGTCTCTTTCAATGCTTCAGAGAGAGCTTAATTCAATCATTGTCATATTGATTATGGCACCATGCGTTCTCCTGACACTGGCCTACTGTAACAGCTTCTGTGTTTAGAAGTCCAAGCATTATTGAACATGCAATGACTTCAACAGTTTCCTACATAATATCTGACAGCCCCTAATGATATTACTTACTGCGCATATGAAAGTGTGAATTGTGGAAAGAAAAATCACAAATAATATGTCTTAAATATCTCCTAGCTGTCTAGGAGATATTTAAGACATATTATTTGTAATATCAATGCAATTAAATTGGGGGCTAATGGCATCTTTCTTAAGCTTTTAATATGAATTCATACATTTTTTATTAAATTCTTCCAAGACATCCACATTCATTCTACAGCTCTATACTCCTCCGGTTATGTCTCAAATATATAATTTTTTTATTTAAATTTCATTGTTGTAAAATACACAGCAAACATTTTTTTTGTAAAAATAAATAAATAAAATTAAATAAAATTAAATAAAATTAAAATAAAAAAATAATAAATAAAAAAATATATATAATTAAATAAATAAAAATAAATAAATGAATAAATAAAAATAAATAAATATATATGTAATTTTTTTTATTTTTTCTATTTTATTATTATTATTATTTTTTTTAATGGGAACATTAGTTTTTGGTTCCCAGTATGGACATCCTAATATTCTCTGTTGGTTATCAAATAAAAGTTTTCTTTAGGTAACTACAATGTTCCCTCTAAGTTCAAAGAATGTTCCCCTAAAATAAAAGATATCTATTCAGAATGATTTTTGGCAGTCTGAAAAGTAACTTCTCATTTTATGCACTTCATAAGGAACAGTTTAAGAAAAACCTGAAGACAAAATCCCTCAGGTATACAGTAAGAAGGTGAAGCTCCCTTGGGAAGCAGGTGTGCTTCAATATTGTCATTTCCACAGCACCACATTGAGATCTGTTTCATCAACACGCACCTAATTACATGGCACGTGTGAAATCATTATAAAGCACCTCAGCAGCCGTGGGGTTATCTCATACTCAAGCAAACTAACAAGGAGCTTCAGATCTGTAATTACAAGAAAACGAAGAAAAAAATAAATAAAATCAGAATTTTTTTTATAGCTACCTATGTGTGTGTATTATCCATGCCCTCAGTATGCACACAGCTTCCTGCAGTAAAATAGAGATCAGACCATCAATAAGGGAATAGCGGTTCCTGCTCCTCTCTCTTGAGAAGGGGCACCACAAAGCCACTAAAAGCTCCCACCAGGCACTGTGTCTGCACAGACACGCAGCTGCCTTTCTCCTCCGCTATTCACTGTATAATATCTCCACAGGAACATCAGTCGTAACAGAGGAAGGTCTATAAATACCGGGGTGAATAGAGCCGATACCTGCCTGTGCTCTGTTACAGCTTTTTATGAGACACCAGGGGTCACCATTAAAGTTCCTGCCTTCCTGACATCACACCTGATAAGGTATACTGGTAATGCAAAGAAAAGCTCTTGTGTACAGCGCAACTCATGCTGCAGTCAAGTAATGTGAAAAATAAATAATAATAAAGTAATAAAGTAGATATACAGTATTGAGTCTGTTAATTAAAATTAGATTAAAAAAAAATAAAACATGAAACTATGAAAACTCTACAACACAATACAATACCTAAGTACAGGAGAATTAGAAAAAAAGTTTAAAATAGGTTAAATACAGAGCAGAAAGTATAACATGTCTAGTGCAGGACACTGCTGTTACTACTTGACATTTTATGTCAACTACTAATTTAACATTTTTGATGTGATTTTTAATGAAACATAATATTTAGCTCGAACTAACGTGTATGACTTCACTGCATCCATTGGGATTTGGTTGGATCATGAAAACTAGGCTCCGATATTATTGGTCCATTTTCCATGCCCCTACGGCCTTGGTTACATCAACAGAAATCAAAAGACATTAGAGTTCAATAACATGCATTGATGAATCATGCAGTAAACGGGGTCAATTCTAATTTCATGTTGCGTTGAAAATACTGCAATAAATTAGATTTCATTGTATGAGCATGAAAGCAGAGGGAGAGTCATGTACAGGGTTGTAATCAGAGAACTGCTATATCCACGTTTGAGGCAGTTAATTTCACTGCAGCATTAGAGACGCTGCGGGGGGTGGGGGGTGGAGGTGGGTGGAGGTTGGGTGGGGGGAATAGAAGCAGGTGTAGCAGTTAATGCAAGAGATAAAAAATAAAGACTCAGAGGAAGGCAGCATGCTGAGCTCCTATTATCAACCCGCATTCAAGCAATATCAACACTGGAGCCTGGCCAAACTTCTTGATGTGTCTCATATTCAGAAGCATTTCTGAACCGTTATTTACAGACTTGGTGTAATCAACTGGTTATATTTTAAACAGACAAAAACAAATAAACTGCACTGACACCTACCAAATTTGACTCTTAGTAAGAGCTTCTTATCCATGAGGAAACAGTAAATCATAAAGTTCAGCTGTCATTGTACCCCCATATTTCACTTCAGAATTCCACGACCGACCAATAAGAAGAGACACATAATAAAGAACTATATATATTTAATACAAGGAGCTGCAATCGCAAGCGCAGTAAAAGGAAAGAAAAGCCTGTAAAGGATCAGACATTACTCACAGCAAGGATAATCTGCAAGGAACTGTGGGCCACCTCCACATACTGGTACTCCAGCAGACAGCCGGTGATGCTGATGTAGCGATGGTCCTCCGGAGCCCAGGAGGGAGGAGGGGTCACCGGGGTCACCCTGCACCCCGGGCCGTTCTCCATCCACCAGGAGCGATGCATGGAGATGTTGAATGTCATAATCAGATCTGTGTCCTGCAGGAGAGAGGAATGAGTTAGAAGAGAAGCTTGTTTTTCAAGTAACATTACCTACATTCAAATGATATTTCTAGTTTCCAAATAATCAGTTATCAATGTTTATGTTTCTATTTCACCTAAATGCAAAGAAAAGTGGAATGGCGCCAAAACTATATTCAGAACAAACACCGAAGATCATCAGTGACTTAAATATTTTTTTTTTTTCTTCAGTTTTTTGCTAACCACACATAAACCTAATTTTCTCAGAAATGCAAATTTGCACAAACATGATGATTATATATTATTGTAGAACGGTTTTTTGCTAAATACAGTAATAAGACTTAATAAAAATAAAAAGCATTGTCAAAATTTCTCCAGAGCCCCAAAACCCCCTCAGACCCCAGAGGGTTAAAAATGTTAAAGTAAGTTCACTTCCTTGCATTCAAGCAATTTCAATTATGTATTCAAGCTTACGAGATGTAATACTCTGAACGCTGACTTATTTAACAATGTGGGTCAAATAACAAGCACTCCATAATATTTTAATCAAGCTAAATCCAGTCCATTCTCATTTATTGACAGCTAAGAGAGCAAGGCATTCCCTCTAGTGAGATGCCTCACATTCTAACCTCTTGAAATTGATGATTTCATTCATTTGTTTATATCAAAATAATCATATATTCTGGCTCACGATCAGTGTAACATATTCACCCTACATTTAAAAAGTCAGATGTTGTCTGACACTGGAAATGGGACCCCTAGCAGCCATTGTAGGGTTTGTATTTTGTTGTATTAATAATCATTTTGAAGCTTTTTAACATTGAGGCACAATTATTTAAGTGGCTCTTATGTGGTTAATTTTGTGACATCAAAGGGACCCGCAGAGCAATAACCAGCCAACACATACTTATAAATGTGGCATGAGATTAATTCCACAATCAAGTGGCGGAAGAAATCACATTTCTCTAATCCCAAATTCACTTTTGTGTGCCATTTTTCAGCCTTAATGATCTGCATGCTGGCGACTGAAGTGTTTGCAATATCCTGGGTCATTTGAGTGAATGCCAGTTACACGAGTGGAGGATTATACACCAGCGCTTCAAGTACGCAGAGAACATATTCAGACAAATCCATCAGTCTTAGAAAACACATGCCAAGCCTAGACGCAAAGCAGAAAGAAAGAAACAGAGCTCTAACTCTCACACCTACAGATGCATGTCTGCATAAATCTGATGTACGAGTCGAGTGCTCTAAGAAATCCCTCTAAAGAGCAGCGTTCTAGCATTTTATAGCCAGATTTGCGGTCCTACAAGTGTTAAAGCTTGGCACTGAGCACGCTACTCATGTTGGAACCTGAAGCTCCCCAGGAGATATTTCCCTCCTGAGGAAAGACAACAACAACAGCTTAGAAGTTGTCTTAAGAAGTCATCAATATACTAGTGCACCACTAAAAGAATCTCACAAATTAGAATCTTTTCAAGCAGATTTTTGCTCAACAATTTAGTCTCTCTCTTCCATATCGATGACTCATGTCTAATCAGTGCTCTCTACAACAGGAGCAATCAAACTTTTTAATGCCATGGATATTAAATGTGAACCCTTTGCAAGATACCCCTTTCCTATGACATAATGAATGGTAGTGTATGCTGTTCTTTTAATAAAAAACTCAAAAATAATTTTTTTTGAAGTATCATGCGACAAAAAATGTGCTTCTGAAAAGAATATATCATATAAATTATTTATAAAAATGGAAAACAGTTATTTAAAAATGTAGAAATATTTCACAATATAACTTAAGTGTAATTTTGTAACACATTAGAAAATATACAGTATATTATATAAACATATAATAGTGTATAATGCATAATGAAGAATAATATATATATATATATATATATATATATATATATATATATATATATATGTATATATATATATATATATATGTATATATATATATATATATATATATATATATATATATATATATATATATGTATATATATATATATATATATATATATATATATATATATATATATATATATATATATATATATATATATATATATATATATATATATATATATATATATATATATATATATATATATATATATATATATATATATATATATATATGTATATATATTTGTCGAAAACTTGTCTCCAGTGTTTTCTGAGTGAATCATCTGAGGGGCACAAGTCACAGTCCCCATTATGTTTTCTTAAAGGCCACTGGGAGATCAATCACTCGCCCGCCTTCATAAATGGCTTCACTGTTTACCCAGCCAGTGTGAGTGATGTGATAAAGAACTTTTAATCCATTTCAAAATGCACACTAACGGCAGAATGCCCAACCGCACAGTGCGATGTCTATCTCAGCGTGAGAATGACACTGGTTCGTCTGAAAGGCTCCTGAATGACTGAATAAGCCCTGCTCCTCCTTAGAGGAAGGCTTAGCACTTCTCCTTCTGCAAAATACACACCGAGTCCTCGGTCCTCTGTGCTTATTTAAACATATACAAAGAACCTGAATGGTTGGATTGATTTGTTTACTCCAAATCAATACCCTTGTATAGCAGTTTAGCGAAAAATCCCTGTTTGTCCCCAGAAACACATGTAGCACGCTCCAGTGATGGACATAAATAGCCATCATGATGCAAAAAATGAATCCTAGCTTTGAATGAATACAGAGTCATCCAAGCACACAGTAGCCGCAGAATTTTTGAAGGAATTAATATATAAATAAATATAACATTTAAATATCTAAAAACAAACAAACAAAAAATATACACTTTTTTTCCCCAAAAGTGTTTCAGAGATTTTCATGAGAGTTTAAGGGGGTCTGTGGAAAATTTGAGAGTTCTTTAAATAAATAAACGAATGTATTTTTCCTCCAGAGATTTTCAAACTGGATTTTTCAAAGTGTATGTATCAGAATAGTTTTTTACTTGTATATTTTAAAATCTTTTTTTTAAATCTTTTTTAATACATATATTTTATTTTTCATAACTTTGCTTTGGTTTCAGCATAATACACTATATTTAATTAAATTAAATAATTAATTAAGTAAATTCCATGTTGTCTTTATAATAGGACCCCTTTTCTCAAACAGTAAAATGTTCTATATAGCCCTTTCATCTTCCTCATCATATCTGGGGGTCCTTATCATCAAAAAACTTGAAAAGCCCTTGCATGGTCAGACCCCAGACGTGTCAGACATTTCCTTCCACAGAACGAGAGTGAATGTACATGTTGCCTCACTCTTCCGCTCTGTTGCTTTCTGTCTCTCTAACAGGTGTAATGAACATCAGCCCAGTGGATAATCGTGATCCATCAGCAGTCAAATAACAGGACGGGCTGCTCAGCACATCAGCATTTCAATCTGCAAAGCGGCAGGGGTCTCGCAGACAAACACTCCTCCATTACTCTCTTTCAGTCTGTGCCAGAGTCACAGCAATGGGAAACACTGCCGGCCTGAAAGAAGGGCTGACAGTGTCTGGAGATGGATGAGACCACATTTCAGCAGGCGTTATGGACTGACGTGCCAGCATGCTTTACAGTGAGTGATGGTGGACTGCAGAAAGCATGTAGCTGATGTCTTGCTAGGCACAATAAAAACAAAGAACACTTGATGCTGTTGTGATGTAATGTCTAAAAACAGTCAAATTATACCAATTAATTAAAAAGTTTGGAGTAGGAAAGATTGTTGAATGTTTTTGAAAGAAGTCTCTCACCATGGGTACATTTATTTGACCAAAAATATAGTAAATACAGTAATATTTTAAAGTATTAATAAAACTTTATATATATATATATATATATATATATATATATATATATATATATATATATATATATATATATATATGAATATGACAATGTGATAATTATATATCATACAGTATACTATATGTATATCTTTAAATATGATTCTCTTTGCATTTATTTGCAAAAAATAAAGTTACTTAGTCATAAAAATGTGAAATATTACTAAAATTTTTAATACTTTTTGAATATGTAATTTATTCCTGTGATTGTAAGTGACATTATGCATGTCTTTAATGTCACTTTTGATCAACTGAATGCTTTCTGTATAAAATACAAATGAAAATATAAATAAATAATACTTAAACCGCAACAAGCACTGAAAAGATTAACACTGAATCACTGTATATGCAAATCAAACAAAGATGGGATATTTCATCCTGCAGCGAGCTCTTTAAAACTACTGCCTGGGTCCATCTGCCTCATGCAAGTTCAATATCTAAAAATTCATGAACATATTCAGATCAAAGGAACAAATCATGATTTATATTTGTTGACCCAAGACTATGCTTGAGCATATTTGTGCAGTCTTGCTGTGAAATGCAATTCAAGATAAGCATATTGAGCATGGCCGACTGAAACTAAAACACTGCTGTTCCACTAGAAACGAGAGATTTGATTTACTCGATGAACAAAGGAACATATCCACACAGAGAGAAATTATGACACGCCGAATGCTCCCTACGGTTTCTAATAAAAACGTTTCTGCTGGAACAACATTTGACCATTACTAAAACACAGAGGACTTTGAGTGCCATAGGAAATGAATCAAAAGACATAATACTTGCTGGTAATTAGTGATGTTTGCTAAGGCAATTACTATCCATCAAGTTTGTGCCATGTTCTATGCAAAAATAAACTACATTTTAAATTAACTTGAAGATTACACACACACACACACACACAAACAGAGAGAGAGACACAGACAGACAGACAGACAGACAGACATAGATAGATAGATAGATAGATAGATAGATAGATAGATAGATAGATAGATAGATAGATAGATAGATAGATAGATAGATAGATAGATACAGTAGATTCCCCAAAAAAGGGGCCTTTGTTTTGAAGTCACGCTAGTTTTCTTACACATTCTATTTATGTATGCTTACAAAACCCAGTGGCCGTGTTGGGATAATTCTCGATCATCAGGGATTGTTTATTGTTGGAAAACAATCAGAGGGCGTTTGGAGGGGATCAAGATGGGAAGACTCAGCCTTGGGATGACTGTCAGTCATCTGTCCATCAGTAAATAGGTTTCTGCAGGCAAGAGCTACAGCTATATTTCCCTCAGGCTAGCACTGTGATATCTGGACTGGGGCAGAACAAAATGGAAGATTAAGACTACCAGGGATAGACTTTATTTATTTATTTAGACAAGCTAAGCCTATTAGAAGTGGCCAAAGTTTCAGAAAGTGGGAATTTTAGATGGTTTGTTCCAAAAATTTTTTTGGAAGCATTCTCTGCACACACACAAATGGCAATGGATGCCACAAGGCACATCTCAAATGGAGCAAGCATCCAGTGCCAGCATCCTATAAATTGATGTCATCACATGAGAAGCATTGTGAAATATTCATGGCTTAATGTCACACAAAATTAGATTTTTTTTCAGCCCTCAGATAGATACTTAAGCTTCTCCGTAACTCTAGCCATGTTTTAACACTGAGGGAAAAGAAGTAAACAGTATTCTAATGAACCTGCTGCCTTGTTTTGCCTAGTAGATGAACACCTTTGCCTAGGAGTGACACCTTTTCTTCCCATAAGGGGAAAAAAATTTAAAATAAAAAAAGATCTTAAATATCTCTTAAGTTTGAAAAAAATCAACAACCTCTCAAACTGTGCTTAGAGACCAAGACTAAATTAGGCAGATTTGAATTTGAACTCATCATTATTTTTTATTCAATTCTCCTAAAACTAAACTATCTGGAAACTATCTTTGTGTCTCAATTTGTGTGTGTTTTTTTTTTTTTTTTTTTCTCTGAGGAATTTTATGAGTAACACATGAGACAAACTTGTTACTAAATGAATTAATTATAATAAATGCACTTAAGTATTTTACAATTTACAATTACTTGGTTTATTTAAAAATCAAATGGAACATAACCGAATACACCAAAAATGAATGAATAAATGAATAATTGTAAATAGAAATAAATTACATTTAGAATTCATTCTTAATACTCATGTAATCATGTGATGTCAGTTATTTCCCCCAGATTTTAGAAGGAACATCTGAGATAAAATGGATAGCCAAATTTAATTAAATAGAACAAATTAATAAAAAATAAAAACAAACATTAAATAACATTTCAAATTGATTCTACTGTGTGTCAACAATTAGCAAATTCTTTTAGAAGGACTTCTGAGACAAAGTTAAATGAAACATAACTAAGACAAACTATTTGTTTTTTTAAAAACAATTTTCCTTTTGGTCCTCGGAGAAAAAACACACACCTCAGTGTCAGATGTCTGCACTGAAGTCACAAATGGCACTAAGCAACACCTCGTGGAGGAGACTCAAGGCACTTACCGCCTTAGGTTCTATTATAGCTCCTCTAGTAAACAAGAGCCCATGACAAACATCCATTGTGTTCATTTTCCAGATGCTGCATAACAAACATTTTATGCCAGCGGAAGAGTTTTGTCTGTGCATAAGAGCATGAAATTAGCCTGTTTAGCAGAACTGAATTCATTTGGAGCTCCAAAAATAATAGTGCATGCTGCTGTGATGCTCCAGAAGGAGCTGTTGCTAATCGACAGGCTTCCTTTCTCGCCCCTCAGAGAGAGAAGACTGTTTGGAGTGAAAGCAGATGCATCTGTCACAGACCGAGATGTGACATTTCAAAATGTGCGTTAACAGATGGAGAATTGTTTATATTTATGAATACTGCAGTGCAAGGACTACACATTTAGCACTGGAGGAAAGCACGCCCGTGCCACGCGTAGAAATGTCAGGGAAAGAGTGCAACGCCTTCGCTAGAACCGATTTGGGAACTGGCAGAGCATCTGAAAGTCAAAAGGTGCGGCTTGGTTACAGCAGTTAAAACGAACAACTTGAGAAGATTTAGATGCAGTAGAAGGAGAATGTAAAACGTGAGCTTCACATGTGTTACATATGCATTCTGTCATGATTTCCTCAACCTCACGTTGTTCCAAACATGACTTTCATTGTTTTGCGGAACACAAAAGAAGACATTTTGAATAATGTTAGTTGCTTTGACTTCCATTACACTTTTTGGCCATACAGTGGAAGTCATTGGGAACTTGTTTTGTCCTCACTTTAATGCATCTTTTTAAAAGTATTATTTAAAGATAGTCTGTCTTGAAGATCACACTTGAAAAAAACATCAGAACTGAGTGCTGTGTAAACAAAGCCTTAGAGAGTAATGAAAAAAAGTACCTTTGCATTCTTTGAAGTACCTTCGATACAATGTAAATACAGTACTATGGTATATCTATAAAAGTATTCAGTACCGTGGCCTGTAATATCAAAGTACCATGGTATTACCATCTGTATTACCTGGTACCAGCCCAGTACTTTAAAGTGAGAGAGATAGAATAGAGACAGAAGAAAAAAGAAAACAGATAAAACAAGAGGGGAATGGAGGAAGCTTCCAAACCAGTCAGCGCTCATCAGTTCCTCAGGCGCTGTATTGATCGGCTCAGCAGGCTGGATATTAGAGAGGTAATTCACTTTTTAGATGAAAGGCGTATGGGAGCAAGGGCTGCCCCATTAGTTACCCAGGATGAGGAAATCATTGATACTGCCACACTGTCAGGAGGACCCCTGCGGAGGACAGAGGTTTGATGAGGTGGGACGCTCAGAAAGACTGGAGGACACCTGCCTTCTTCATCTCCACCTGAATTCACACGCAAAATGGATCAAGCTGCACACTTAACATAGAGTTTAGCTAGGGACTAGAAATGGAAAATGGAAAATACTTTTTGAGAAAGACATATTTGGGAAAAATATTCTTGCTGTATTTACTGCCCTCAGCAGCCACTTGCCAAATTTTGACAGAGCAGATAATAAAATAGAAAATATATTAAATTAAAAAATAATTAAATAATAATTCTTAAATAATAATTTAATAAAATACAACTGGCTACAACAAAACTGATTATGTGCATCTTTCACTATCAAGAATCAGTTTGTTTTGAGAACTACACAGCTTACGTTGTATGATTTCGATTCACTTAAAAGAACTGACTCACAAGAGGGATTCATTATTGAATGTTTCTACACCGCTAGAGCAGTGTGTTTATGATTTACTGAAAAGAATTGACTCTCAAGAGGGAATCATTCAGAAATTGGACTATACTGGCTGTGCTTTTATTTTTGGGATCACTGAAATCAATTGAATCCCAAGAGAGATTCATTCTGGAATTGGATTACACTGGTTGTACTGTATGTTTTTGATTATCTAAAAAAAATCAAATAGAGAAGGAATTCATTCAGGAACAAGGACTAGACTGCTGCCACCAAAACTAACTAAATAAACAGCTCATTAATCTGATTTATTCAGGAGTTGAACTACTGTTGATGCTATATGTTTCAGTAAAAAGAACCAGCTCATAAAAATCAGTTTGTTCGAGAATCGTATTAGTTGCGGTGTCAAAAGGATGCTTTTTGTTAATGGTATTTCTATTCTTCTGCATCTGAACCTATTCTCTAATGTTTACCTCACTGCAGACTGGAGACTCTGATCAGCACATTCATAACATCAGCTGTCAGCCATCAATCAACAACATGTCTTAAATTGCAGTTTCATCACAAACAACCTCAGGGGGAAACATATTTGGTAAATATTAAAATCAACTGAATGAATCACATTTTCATTTCCTTACATCTTACAGATGAAAACAACACGGACACGGTTTTCAATATCCTCTGTGTCTGTCCAGGAAAATTAACAATAGCTCAGGCATTCATTTCAATATTGACACTATCAATGTTAGATAACAAAATTGTTGTTTTGATGTCTAAATCTGATACATTGTTAGCGTATTTATGACCATTTCCAATAACAACTTGACAGGTGCCATTGCATAAAGGCCAATAAATACAGTATATTTGATCAAATAATGATACAAAAGTTTTCCAAAAGAGAGAAAAAAAATTATATATATATATATATATGTATATATATATATATATATCTATATATATATATATATATATATATATATATATATATATATATATATATATATATATATATATATATATATATATATATATATATATATATATATATATATATATATATATCTATATATATATAGATATATATATATATATATATAATAAATTATTGCTAATTACATCAGGAATAGATATTTTAAAGCAACAAAACTGGGAGGGAGTTTTTTTTCTCTTCAGTGACATAAATGAGAGTCAGAATGAGTTCATTTGAGAGGGAATCACATGCAATTTAGAGAACAATGCAGATGGGACAGAGAAATCTTGTATGTGACATAAACCCTCTTTTTGAGGTCATTATTGAGAGTAGACTATGAACGATCAAAACAAAGGAAGGGAGCGAAGATGAAAGCCAAAGAAATCAAAAGCCACTGAGCCTCGCAGGAAAATAGCGGCAAGTTACAGTAAAATTCTTATCTGCATGTCATTTACACAGCGAATGGGAAGAGAATCATAGGAAATGATAGAGAAGAGGAAGTGGAAGAGAAGATGAGAGTGGAAGGAGTGTGAGGGCTTCCATCCTCTCAAGTTGGTGACTGGTTTTTTGAGGGCAGACAAAAGAAGTGTAGGGGATGAGTATAATAAATGAGACAAGGGCAAAAGAGAAAAAGCTAAAGATGTGGGTAGTTTCGGAGGTGATACATGGCACTGGCTGACTAATTGCTGTTGAAATTTCTCTGTGCATGATCCCGATTGATTGCACATTGCCATTGAGCACCCGCCATTATATGGGTTACACACAGGCCAAGAGAGACAGAGAGACAAAAACACATGGACACAGCCGTCTGTGCCGAGAGAAAATGAAATTCTGCATTCCCTTTAACTGGTGTGGCAATTTTCCCTAACAACCCGATAGATGAGCCATCTGCACATAGTTGAGGCGTCTGAGACATTATCATGCTTCACTAAAGACAAGCACCATATGCAGATGTTGTGATTGCACTCAGGCTTTACTGTGGACTTAAATAGCGGCAAAACAGCTGCTGGGAATCGAAAGGAAAGCATTAAAGTCACATAGTCTGCATGCTAAACCATTAACAGGCAGCTTTCTGAAACAGAGCAAAGTGTGAGTAAACGTCAGGGTTTCTTTCTTTTGTTTTTGTTTGCAAAGTCAAGTCTCAATCTGGTTATTTTGGACATTTAGAGGGGAAGGAAATCAAATGGACCATAAAAATGAGTGGAAAGGTCTTCAGAGACAAACAGGAATGGTTTCAGACGGCAGGCAGGGTAATCGAACAGACAGCAGAGGAAAGAAAGGTACAAACAGAAGCGTTTTAGAGTTGAGGCAGGTTAAATACGCATTCGACTTGTGTGATTGTCTGACTCACATAAAGGGGAGATCAGAGATGCCTGTATCATGGGGGCAGCCGTAACACTGTCAGTTTAACTGCTTTTAAATTATGGACAGGGATAAAATCACTATCAAACATGAACACTGGGAAGAAAGTCTTTACACTTTCTGTGTAAAAAAAAAAGACTCTATCATCTCTCTCTATGAAAAAATAAATAAATAAATAAATTGCCATTTGCCATCATGTACACTACCTTTCAAAAGTTTGGGATCAGTAAAATGTTTATTTTTATTTTTTATTGCATTAAAATGATCAAAATGAAACTAAAGACATTTCTATTATTACAAAATAGAACCAGGAAGGGTTATCAATTATTGTTAAAACTAAAATGAAACCTATTTTAAAAAGTGTTAATTGAAATATAAATAAAAAAAGTAAGAAAAGTAAAAAAGTAAAAAAAATAAAATAAATTATATATGTATATAAATAAAAAACAAACTTCAAACACAATCCAAATAAATCACCCAAAATTTATAAAAACTATAATAGAACTATAATAGTAATAAAAAAAAAACTATAACACTAAAATAACACTGGGATCATGTGACGCTGGAAACTGTAATGTTTGCTGAAAATTCAGCTTTGCCATCACAGAAATAAATAGCATTTTTAAATGCATTAAAATCATTTTTCAACATTTGAGATAGCACCAAAACACATGCACCAACAGAGTTACAGATGTTAAAGCAACCAATGCTACAACTGTTCCCCTAATAAGTTGCTGGGTTCAAGATGAATTGCATTGATAGCCCTAAACAGCCTAGTCACTTACACAGAGCAGTGCATTACCGGCCTTTATATGATATGAATAGTCTAATTGAGGTCAGAATGCTGGGCAAATTAAAAGCATGTGATTTTTGTTTTCCTTTTTCAATGCTCTTCAGAGAGCACTGACGATTGTAATCTATTGTGCCTTTGACTTTGACCATAATGGCCAGTGGTATTAATAGACATGAAATGAAAGCATGCACAAATGATTAATGATTTTATTTTTTTTTTATCTTGAAAGCATTGCCAAAAGCTGATGCTTTTATCTGCTACCACTTATTACGAAGACCAGCTCCCTAAAGAAGTCCTAACTTCCTTAAGGGTATCGTGACTGTAGAAGCAGAAAGTGACATCAGTAGTCCCTCACTCTGTTCACATCCATTCCTTTTCAGTATCAAAACACTAACCTTTCAGCTGACAGCCTAGATCATTAACCACTAAGCTACCTGTGAAGAGTACAATTGGTGGAGAAAAATCCATTTGAAGAACATCTAGAAATCAGGAACAAACACTGATGTGTCTAATCTACTGCTATAACTTCTTTTTGACCTTTCAAAGACAGACAACCAAATGTGGATAGAAATCTCTCCTTCCTTTTCACCAATAACACTTCAAATATGATTTCTGGACATTAGCTGAACTCAGGGTGGCAATCAGGGGACGGCAGAGGGCAAAGGGTCAGAGTGGGTCACCCTCTGGCTGGCATCTGTTTTGTAGCCTTTAAGCCCCCTTGCCATAAAGAGCTGAAAGAGCACACAGGTGGGACTTTCAGTTGGACTCAAAAGAGAAAATTACATCTTAAATACAAGGTTTAAGCTGTAAAACCAAATCAATTGAAGAAAGAAGTCTCTCATCCCCTAACTCTGGAGTCTGTGCATGGCTCGTCCTGTAGCAGACGCTTAGATGTGAAAAGTGGGTCAAATGGATATAGCTTCTTCTCTGGAGGGGCTCTGCTGCCGTTCTGAAGTTTTTCCCCTCCTCGCCGGTCTCAAGAGACCCGGCCACTACGACCGACTCTGTCTCGAAACGATGCCAAGGTGCAGCTGAGCATCATGGACAGAAATGTCAGCCTCTTTCTTCAACTAGCTCGCGACCTCTGCCCTCTGTAGCATTATTTAAATTAAGTGGTAGCATTCTTTTAATTTATCCACTATTATATTATTATTTGATGAATAGAAAGTTGAAAATGAAAAGTATTTATTTGAAATAGAATCCTTAACGTCTTTTCCGTCAAAATTATATATATATAAACATAAAATGCTTTTGAAAAGTAGATCAAAATAATGGTATGGGGGAAAAAGCTGAAATCTAAGATAATAAAAATCAGCCCCAGGGACAATGTAGTGTAAGAAAAACCCAGCACACAATGATTATTTATGCAAACTATTGTATTTCTGTTCTCCCTACTTTTTTGTTTATTGTTTTTCTTGGCAAAACGGATCATTAGCAAAGCAAGCCTAACAATTCACTACCTGCAGGCAAAAGTTATATGCTAGATGTGCAAATGAGTCTGTTATTATACACGGCACAAAAAAGGCTCGGTACATGTGGGAAGTAGAACAGTTTTACATGTTGTTCTTTAGATGAAGTGTCAGCTCTTTAAAGCACTGGGCAAAGCCAGCAGAGAAACAGAGTAATCTCTCTCCTGCATGCACACGGCTGGGCTCATCAAAAACCAATAACACCATCTCATCATTAGCCTTCTGTAAGATACATGGCTTACACACCGACTAGAGCTCAACTGTGTGTCTCTAGATCCCCCACGGAGACAGCGGTGTCGCACTGACTGAGAGTATGAGAACTGCTCTGAAATGCAGCGCCAGCACTGGAGACTGAATTTATTCCAGCTGCAAAGGGCATATCTGAAGCTGCTTAAGGTCAAACTGATGCCCACCAGACGCATAACAAAAGGATTTACAGGCACCTGTGCAATCGTAAGAATTATGAGAAGCCCGTCTAATACAATACAGTGTCCTGTGTAATTTAAATAAATAATCGCTAAGCACAATCGCATGCTGACATAATCCAGAGCAAAGTTCTGCAATATGTTATACATATTTTCTTCCAAGTGAATGCATAATGTTGTGTAAGGGCATTTTATGTTACTAGGCCTGTAACGGTTGGTCTAAATCTTAAATACTACATGACATTAAACTAAGAAAACACACAGACATATTTAAATGTAAGTTTATTCTTACCACCCTGCCATAAAAATGGTAACTGCAATATTATGCAAATTTTGGGGGAGCAAAATGATAGTAACAATGAATCATACGGAGAACAGGCTCAACAAGCCGTGAATATCTGATGTGCATGTTTGTGTGTTTATATAAATCACATCATGTAAAGACACAACACTACAAGATAAATCACTCCATCTGTCTTTAGTATAGGAACTGATTAAATTGCACGAGATTTTTCATATTCTGAAAGCTTTTGTTCTAGATGTGAACAAAGACATGGCAAAACAATGTGGTGCTCACTTTTTATATTCACGATGAACAGTCAGTTATTCAGCTTTCATTACTATGTAACATATTGAACCTTAAAGCCGTTTTGTTTTCCGCAATGCCCTGCAAACACAAATCATATAACATGTTCATATTGTAATCTCACTGTAATCTCCGGACCTAGAGGGAAAACAGGTTTACATTTGTAAAAAAGAATCTAACACTGTCTCCAAAAAAATCCTGAAAAATGCTGAACCTCTATGAGACCAAATTAATTACAGTATGTTTTCGTCAAGTAATAGGTATTAATAAACTAATTACTTGTCGATATGCTCTTTTTGTTTACAATGAACCTATTACAAACTATTTTTGTCTATTTGTGTCATCTACAACTTTTCGCGACCAGAGTCAGTCTGTTCTGCAAAATCTCAGAAAATCTTTTTTTATTATTATTCATAATTGACCTCTGGACACATTTTAATTTGACTAATGTCACCAATTATTCTCCTGATGTAATGAAGTTATTGGTGCCAAAAATAAATAACCTACAGTAGAAAAAAAAGAAAAGAAGCCCAACTCAAGCCTGTTATCATAATTTGTTAAACTGCATTAATCAAAATGGTCCATAGTTAATTGAGGTAAAAGCTTTTCTGCTTCCAGTTTGGACTGAGGCCCAACTTATGAGTGCCTTTTAGGAGAGTGAACAGATCAATAACGGCCGTGAACCGGCGATCGAGTTCAACATAGTTTACAGGAGTAAACCACAAACTACAGATTCCGACCAAAGCTGGACAATGTAGTCAGCCAAATTACTGATGAAAATATTTGTAAAAAAAAATTTTTTTCAGCAGTTGAAGCTGATAGGGAAAATTAGCATTATCTGTCTTTATCTATTAATGCTATAATTGAGCATTAATAATAAAGTGATTTTAATAAAAACATACTGTTTACAAAAATATGACAAAGAAAAAATATCAACATTGCACAAACAACACAACACTAGTCAGAATGTGTACAGTAAGTTACACTTTCTCTGTAGCAACACCTGTTTAAGCCATACAAAATACAAGTTTGAAATTTCATATTTTTGTTCAATTTAATATATAAATAAAACATAAAACGTTTGAATATTTTATTTTCATTCCTGTCAACTAAAATTAAATGCAATTTTAGTCAGATTAAAATCAACTAAAATGAAAGAATCTGACATATTACAGAACAAGACATTCTGTTTTGACAGAAGGCCTGTTCATACCAAGAACAGTGACTACAACTATATTGATAAGTAAATGAGCATCCACACCAATGGATGACTTTTTAAATTATTATTTTAAGTGCATTCTGCAGTTTTGCCATCTGACACATTAAATGTTTCAGCTCTTTTTTTTTTTTTTACATGCATCAACTGGAAAAAATGGTTCTGAAAGTGATTCCAATGATATTGTCATTATTTTTTAAAGCTGTGGTGTGGAATTCACTATTCTCATGAAATTAGAATGATTATTAACCATTTTTAGTTAATGGTGTGAACAGCCCTTAAATTTAAAGCATATTTTTTATCAATAGATAAAAGTTATTACAAAAAATTTTTTAACTGAAAGTTAACTGGCTCCACATGAGTGTTTTTTTTGGAAACCCATTTGAAAACAGTCATTTTGTTTGCATTTCTATTAGCACATGCTAGTGGTGCAGAAATACCACAACTAGAATAGGATAAATTATTTAAACATCTTTAAGCATGCTGAAACAGTTTATAAACCAGAGGCAATGATTTATATGGAGCATGCAAACAAGTTTATTTCTAATGAGGCAGAGAGATAGACTGCTGGCTGAAGATGAAAGATGGAACATACAGAGTGTGTGGATGTGTGTTTGTCCAGGTGGGCTTTAGGTAGGAGAGTGGGATAGGGATATAGCTCATTAATTGGGAAATGGGACCGGCGATGAGTCTAAGGACATCTGTTCCCCTGATAGGATTTTTGTGGCCAATTCTGCACCACATTGCTTGGGGAAGTGTGTTGCTTCACACGAGGAAATGAAATGGACCCTTTTCACAGACTGTGATGATGCCTTTTCACAGTTATGAATGTCATATTTCCAGCAAAATTTTAGATTTTAATTTTCATTCATGTAAATTTATAACAATGTACGTTGTGTTAAAATTTCAGAAAACTAGTTGACGATGTTGTGTGGGTGTTTCTAAAGGTTTGTCACATTAACTGTTGGTCAGTGAAATTTCGCTGGTGAAATCCAGTCATTCCAATAGCAATCCATGCGATAGGGAGTTTTGCATTAGGGTTGAAAGATCTTCCCATGCAATTTTTGCTTATTTTCAAGTTGGACACATGCATATGCCATGTTGATTGACTTAGTCGCTTAGTTTGAAAGTGACTGCTGTCTGAGTGGTGCTTCATATAGACTATATACACTATTGACAACAGACAATTGACCTTTTTTGGTTTGCAGAATTTCGCTAAGGTGACCGCAACTTAATGGAGCAGTTTACTTTCAGAATGAAAATTCTGTCATCATTTACCCTCCACTTCTTCCAAACCTGTATGAGTTTGTTTGTTCTGTTGAACACAAAAGAAGATATATTGAAAAATGTTTCATTTGCAGCTAATGCATATGGCATGCATTCATCGCATTGTGTTTTAATGTAGTTGATGAACCCCTTAAAGCTTATGTTGATCAAGTTAGTGTTAACGTGACCTGGTGAAACAGGCCATTGGAATAGGCGAGGCCGCTGGGTTTTGTGCAGCTGCCATTACATTCTCTCCCCTAACTCCACTTATATCCAAACTGCTACCGTGGGAGACTAATGGTGAGATGGCTACACAATCATGGTACTAACACTGCTGACCTACAAATAATTGGGAAATGAGTTAGCTAGAGGGCTCCAGGGGTGTGTGTGTGTGTGTTACCAAGAGAGTTTGCGGTTTGGTTCATTTCGCTGATCTGAACTGTCTGAAGTATTGTGCTCCTTCCTCCAATCACCTTCTGAGGAGCAGGTGCAAGATGGGAAATGGAGAGCTACCCTCTAACCATATGCAACACACACACACATATATATATAGTATCTCTGTGATAGCCCAAATGAATAAGCTCCAGCAGCCACAAATGAAGGGCTCTGATGCGCCTGGCGTAGAAATTGAGAACAAGAGGGCATCTGGACCAGGCTGCACCCTGCAGAGCCGAGTTGGACCCCAAGGCGTTAAGGTCAGCGCACTTCTATAGGGAGGCAGGGGAGTGTGCCCGGGACCATTTGACAGGGGCCGAGCGTATCCAACAAGCCCAACTGGCCGGAAATGACACAAAGGCAAACAATTTGGTTTGCTGCCTGAGTAGCACTGGCGCGTGGCGAGCTGTGTACCCTGTTTTAATGGAATGACAACAGCACACAAAGATAGAAAGGGGGGTAAACTCAGTGCCTTTGCTTTCTTGGCCCCCATCAAGCTTTGAGCTGCTAAATAAAATGATGCCATAAAAATGAATGAGATTAAAAGGATGAAAATGAAAAAGCTTACAGTTTTTCTGAGACATAAACATTCCATTTAAATAAAATGTATGCTCTAAAGTTAAGAGTACTTGGACTCAGACTGCAATTATTGTATGAATGAATTTGGAATGAATTTGGATATCTTGGATGCAGACATTTTTAAAGATGTCATGTGTAAAATGAAAGATAATAAATAAGTAACAACATAAACATTAATAAATACCCCACACTCAAACTCAATTGTTTACAAACTAGGACTCGACTTGGACTCAGACCAAACACCACTATGCTCATTTCAACTCTTTGATTACTGAAGATTCAAACTGGTTCACTACAACAGAAGATAGAAGTAAATATTCAAGAGGTCACTGGTGTATCAATTTCATTGTCCATGTTGAATTCATACCATAGATGGACAGGCATAGAATTGTTTGGGCATTATAGAATATAGAATCTTTTGGGCATTATAAATTATAGAATCTTTTGGGCATTATGAGCACCGCATACTGCAGACAGAGTTACAGCGATCAGGCTGTGGCAATTCTACACATTCTCATAAACAGTCCTATAGTAACCTGTAGCACTAGGAAGTCTGATTAATTTTAGTCAGTTAGTTAGTTTGGACAGCTCATGTAAATCAAGCAGTTCAGTAAAACAATTCACCCATGAAAGTTAAATGCTACTGTTCATTGCTACGTTTTTGACTAATAGATAAAGGATTTTTGACTTATAGATGTTATAAAATCTTGCATAATTAGTACAGAGTATTAAAACCGTAGGTTTCTATAGTATTAATGTGACTGAAAAAATGATTTACATACTAGCATATCTAGGTTTGGTGTCGCTAAGATTATTTTTAAGGAATTAACACTTTTATAAATTTATAGACATTTATATTGTTACAAAAGACTTCAAATAAATGCTGATCTTTTGAACTTTCTAATCACAGAATCCTAAAAAAAAAAGTATGTATCAGTTTCCACAAAATTAAGCAGCTCAATAATAATAATAATAATAATAATAATAATAATAATAATAATAATAATAATATAGTATTGTAGTTTGTTGTAACGTTTGTGTACATTTGTATCTTCTTTAGTTTTTATGTAACTTGAGAAGCTTCCCCAACATTAAACATTTCACCCTCAGTTGTTAAAAATGGTTTTAGCATCCATGCATATGTGCTCAGAAAGATGGGAAAATATCCAGCAAGTCATGCAAACATGTCAGTGTTTTTTTTTTTATTTGAACCCTCAAATCAAATGAACACTGGTTTGCAATCATTCAAAATGGCACGCTTACATGATGAATGTTTATTGTGAATTTTAGACAAGGATAAACTTCTCACTAACAAATAATCTAGCCTGAGCCTGAGGGACCAAGAGCAGATTTAGCCAGAGATCCACGGACTTCAACCTAGATCATCAATCGCATGGTGTAACGGCTTCTGCTGCTGCTTATAATTTCCCCAGTGCCTCTCCAGTCCAGACTGCGTACTGCTGGAGGGAGTTTCACTTTAAAAGTGACAAAGGCATTTACTGAGGGAGAAATGATGTCAGTCAATGCCGGACTCTGAGCCATACGCTCCAATGGGAGAGGGTCATTACTTTACAGGAGGATGCAAACTTCTGATCTAAAACCTCCAGTGTCAGGATTATTTGTATTCAGCTGCAATACCAAAATCCGCATCATGGTGATGGTTTAATCATGCTAGCGGTCTAGCAAGGAAGAGTGTTATGGAAATTCATTGAGCCTGGATCATTACAACATATTTAAGCATACACGTGTACTTGAATGAAAAGCTAAGCATGGCTGGTCACCAGCTTATGTTGTTTTAGATTGTACTGATGCTTCTTAACTACCTTAAACAGACCAGTTTGTCTAAATGCTGGTTGAAAAATGTATTCATTCAGATGGGTATCATTCTAAATTTCCATGCTAGTTTAGGAGGGCTGAATCAGTATTGCTATGATGTTCATCATGATGTTGTCTCTCTGGTGAAGCTGGTTTAAAAGCTATGTTTTGTTAGTGAATAGCATGGGGAGCTGAGGGAATAAAACAATCCATTTCAATTCATACGAATTCATTCTAGCGAATCATTCATTCAGACAGCTTGAGTAAATGAATAGATAAAAAAAAAAAATTGAGTCTATGCACAATGTTTATTTTATGTAAAATGTTAATTTATGTGAATTAGAATGGTTTTGTTGTGCTTAATAAAAATTATAATTTAATAAATAAGATCAATTAAATAAGTGAATTAAATAAGTGTAAAATGAGAACTAAAAAAATTAATATAAATATATAAATTAAAGCTAAAATATAACTATCAATAAACTAATAAATAAACAAAATGACCAATACAAATGTCAAAAATTATGTTTTAAACTAATTTAAAGTATAATCTTAAAAAATAAAATTCACACACACACACACACACACACACACACACACAGCATACAAATTTACTTATTGAAACATACTGTTCATGTTTGACACTGATGCATTACATAAGTCAAATTGAAGATGTCAGCCTTTTTTCATTTTTTTATGAAACATTACCTCATCACCAAGACAAAACTGTAGAGATGTAGAAAACAAATGAACACTATCAATTTAATTTAGCGTACTTTGCTAAATGTATATAACAATCTTTGAATAAGTGCAAATGAATATCTGATTTCTACGCCAATTAGAGGTCAAATTCCAAGGAATAAAATCCACTTGCCAGCCGGACAGCAACATTTTTGTGCTGTCAAAGTCAGTTTAGGGAGAAAAGTGCTAATTTTAACACCAATCCTCATGAAAATTTCAGCTGCCAAGACTCTCATTGTTTTCCATGAAATCCATAACAGAGTGGCTGTGTCTAGAATACATCTAACTTTCACACCTAATGCGGCCAATCTCGGAAATCAACAGATTTCATATTCAGAACAAAGGCCAACCATCTAACCCGATGACATAGTGAGTGTGTAAGTTATTAGTGCATGCTATTGTAATGACAAAGGTAATCAATCACTCCTTTGTGAAATTGGCATTCTGGTGCAGACTGGTGGAAGTGTGCAAAGATAATGAATGAAAAGACTGGAGCACATGTCCTGGCCCCAGGAGTTGAACTGTCACAGAAGAGATGTGATGGGGGCGTTTGTGCCCGGCTTAAACGGTGAAGGATCACATGACTTATCTTGTCTGGACAGCTAAGATGAGAGGTGAGGCGAGCAGGTTCTTAATAGACTCAGCTGGACAATGATGAAACAAGAAAATGATATTAGGACAGATTAATGACTGGACAAGTTGACATCTATTATAAAACATTGATATTTGATGGATATGGATGGATAAGAAGGCTAGCACGAAACTGTAGCAACGTAGAAGTGTTAAAAGTTGATTCAAATTGTAATCAAATCAATTACTTGAGTTGTTGATTAATTCCAATTAATAACATTAATGTTTGCTAAGAAAAACTTTCAAACAAAAATAGCTCAAAGACAGCAGACTGCTGAAGAACAAATAAAAAGTGTATATTAATCAATTAGCATTATAATATACACACTACACACAATAAAATTAACCCTTTTGCATAGCTGTAAAATATGCCTAAAACATGCATTGTACCGCAGGCAGGACAGTGGCACGCTAACAGGTTTTAATACATAATTATATTTAAAATACAGTAAATAAATGTATATGTAATATAAGACAATTGTAAATAATTTAATTTAATAATAGATTGTATACAAAAATACACATTATATACTGTACAGTATTTTTCATAAATACACTACTGTTCAAATGTTTGGAGTTATTAGGAATTATTAATGTTTTTGAAATAAGTCTCTTATGCTTATCAAGGCTGCATTTATTTCATAAAAAAAAAGCTAAAATATTGTGAAATATTACAATTAAATTGTTATATTACAATAGTGCAATGACAAATCACCTCTTATTATTATCAATATAAAAATGTACTGCTTAATCTGTTTCTGGAAAGCATTAAACATTTTACAGTATTCTTTGATTTAAATATACTGTATTTCAAAAGAACAACACTTATTTGAAATAGAAATATTGTCTTTACTCTCACTTTGTAATTGACTCAATTGCTGGGCCACTACCAGCAGAGCCAAAGAGAAAAAAATGTTAATCACACCTCTAAGGACATATTATGCAAGTATAAAAAGTGAGGTGCTAAAATGACGTCCTGCTGATACCACCTCAGGGAACATGGAGTCCCAATTTGAAGTTCAAACCAAAGTTGACTGTATAACAATGATTACAAAATATAATGGCCTTGATTCCCTGGAGAAGCGTCCAGGTTTGCTAAACTGCCTCTCAGGCAAGTCAAAATTGGCACAGACAGGGGTGTATCTCTCAGTTACTTGATCAAGCATTACAGGCAACTCAATGTTATTTAGTTTTTGGAGCACTGGATTAATTTCGCTCTGAAACTATAATAAGATTTGGTTGAATATGGGGTGTAGGTGGTCTAACAGATAGTCTTGGATCATTTCCATACATTTATGCACAGCTTGCTCTAGAATTATGCACTCTCTCTCTCACCTCACGACGAAGGCTGTGGTATTAAACACCTTGGGGATTTTTGTTATTTTCCACCCTTGATATGAACACAGGAGATTCACAGATGAGACACATGGCCCACCCCATGCACACACAATGAGGATATTATGCTAATGAGTGGCATGTCGGTATCCCATGGTGCTCCTCTCATTTACACAAAATGCCATGCGAAAGAAGGCAAACTGCAGTTTAGGTAGTCCAGTCTGAGTTTTCATCAGACAAAGGGTACGTAAACATCTGGGAGAGCTCTGGCTAATGACTAGTTTTGCTCATCGGTGGGATTTCTACCAAGGGCACTAGTGGACAGGAAGACATATGCACTGGGTTCACGGTAAATGTCAAGCAAGCTACAGCTGCTGGGTCCCAGATGGGTGATCTTTAACTGCTGCCATCTCCATGACCTCACCTGTTAAGATGCCCTCTGGGAAGTCAGGGTGACCTGTTTCTATTACGGACTGAGCAAAGACTGAATATCCACTGTTCCAGGACAGTGGCATCATCCAAAGGAAAAATGAGTGTAGATACATGTTTTTAATCACAAGTTTGCAGCCTTTGAACCACATAAATAAATGGAGGGAAGGTTAAAAAAGAAGAGCTAAAGGATAAAGAGAGAAAGAGACAGCCCTGAAATTCAGTGGCATCATCTAAATTAAGAGAACCAGAACAAAAACAGAAGAATATAGTGAATTTTTGCAGTCGCTCCTCTCAAAAAAGACAGAGAACATTGGAGACGAAACACAGGCATTATACAGAGCGCAAAGCATTATCAAAAGAGCTGGAAAACAAAACAAAGAGATCCAAAAAAGAGTGTGAGACTAAGACAGCTCCAGCAGAGTTGCCATTCATGAGTAGTTCAGCTAAACAAAGAATCTGAAACACTTGCATGACGGGATGTTAGCAGTGGCAGAGGTTTCATTTGAACTTTTTGGGATGCTTGAGAGTTGGATCACAATACCAATCAAATGTTTATAACAATATAAACATCACAGCTATTTTTCTTAGGGCAAACTGCATTAAGTGTAATTAAATAAATATTTTAATACAAAATGAAAACTCTGTCATTATTTACTCAGACTAACCAGCAATATATTCTAATTTCTTTTCAACATTGATAAAAAAAGAAGAAGAAGAAGAAAAAAAAAAAGTAGTACAGTCCATGTCCCACAATGCACCTGTCTCCATGTTCCTCTGATGGCTCCTGATACAACATAAGGTGTAAATAAACCTCGGCAAACACTCTTCCATGACCTTCATCAATGCAAGTCCCGAGAACAGCTGGAACACATAAATGCATAACTCCTTCAGCTTAACATGCCTAATAGAGCCAAATTTTAAACATATGCTAAGAGTGGGCTGTCTAAGGGGGGTTCAGAGACACTATTCTCAACGGGGGAAAGCTCAGTGTCATTAAGTCTTTATTCTGTCTTTAAATCCCTTGAGACACAAAGCTGAGCCAGATGAACCAGGGAGAACAATACTACAGCATAACAAACAAATGAACAAATGACCATGTTTACATGTACATTTTTTTCAGTTTAAGTCTATATACTGATTAAGGCTTTATTTTGAAAAAAGTTTATATGATTCACATCTATTGGAATATACAGTACATTAAAATATATAATTAGCATATTTAGAATAAAATATGACATTTTGCACTTGCTACTGTCTCATGGAAATACTGGAGATGCTTGCTCTTGCAACTTATTATTATGTATTGTAATAATTTTGGACAGCAATGTAATCACAGATTGTCATGCATTATCATGCAATTTATATAACTGGAATATGACCATATTCTGATTTTCTTCAGAATATTCTTGTGCATGTAAACAGTCTGTGTAAGATCCAAACACATGGCACAGTCCTAGTGAGTGTATACGTTTCAGGCTTACTGCGTCTGACTGAAGAAAAACATGAGGGGTCTTAGAAAATGACTCAGTACTGAGATGTACTAAAAAGTAAAAAGACAAGACACCAAAGGCAGCAAAAAAAACGGAGATCTGAGATCTCTGGCATCCATGCAAAGTTTTAGTCATCAGTCTTTTTTTGTATACGTCCAGTTTAACTTTGATCCAAGTGTGCAAGCTAACTTTATTAACTCACTGATGAAAAACTGTGGCACACACATTAACGTTATCATGTTTAAAATAGCCAGATTTTCCTTGTCTGTTCGGCCTCCAGACCTTGGAGGTGTTTGATTCAGCCTATGCAACAGCTTTATGACAAAACATGAACAGCTGTTGGAGTTTAATTCATTTTTTGCCGCTTTAATGGCTGCTTTCTTTCTTTGTCCAGTACAGGCCCAATCATTCTCTGTAACTGTAGCTAAAGGGGTTTATTCTTTTTCCCTCACTAAATTATGACGTTATTAGGTTTACGTTTTCCAGTCCTATTTGATCTACATTTAATTCCGGTTAATTTTCAAAGTAGAACATCTACATAATGCATTTTCAATACTGTTTAAACCATTTAGAAAAGGCCCTTCAGTCAAACACTTTCCTTGGCACTGTACAAACTGCTCTGTGAAAAATTCCACCGATTCACACAAAACATGAAGCACAGCAGGTAGCCTGCTGATATCTTTAATGTTCCATGACAAGAAATTGGAGACATTCCTCAGTGGACAGTGCAGAAACCAATAAACCTCTTAATACCACAACCAGGGTCACTTTGGTGAAACCTTCTGCACCAAATGAATGAAAATTAGGAAAAATGATTATTAGAACTGTACTTCTTCTATTTAAGAGAACAAATAATTATATAAATAAATATGGGTTGAGATTTTAAGGTTTAATTACAGTTATTTGTCTGCCTGGAAAGGAAAAAAGCAATTCTTCCAAGCAATTGCAAATTAAGCTTGACCTTTAGAACGAGCCCTGGTGTTTCACGGTCAATGAACTAATTGCTCTATGTGTGTAATGGGCCACAGAGAAAAAGAACAGTGATAGAGCAAGAAAGAGAGAGACGAAGAGAGATGTACACAAACAGGCCTCCAAATGATCACACACACACACACACACACACGCACACACACACACACACATAAATCACCTTCAGTGTAGGCTGATTACTATTCATTTATTTAACATACACTTGAAAGCTAAGACACTACACACAGGGAAGACAAATCACAAATATGATGCCTTGAATTTCTCGTTTGTTTCTCTCAGGCAGCAATGGGATTAAGTGGAGAAGTCTGTTGTTTCTCAGATTAGTCTTCTGAGAAGAGAAAGCAGTAATCTCACGTCTAGAGTTTAAAAAAAGCTGTGCTCAGATTTGCCAAGATTAACTTTTTATCAATGACTACAATGACTACTCATTTTACGCCACTATAATTTTATTCCATTTCTAAAGTATAGTGTAAGGAGAAAATCTAAGACAACTTTGATACTTATAAGAATGAAAAATAAGCTATTTTAGTCACTGGTGGCACCCAACACAATTACAAAAGTAATGACATAAATTAAGTATAAAATGAGGAATAAAATCATTCCTTTGTGTATAAGTATGGTGTCCAACTCAGTGTCGTCACTGATAAATAAAACAGACACAAACTGAAACTATTAAAAGTAATTTTCAGTAATTGGAACATAAAATAAAACAAATATATTTATATCCACACATTTATTTAATTGTATGTCATTTATATAATGTCCTTGAGCTAGGAAAGACGCACATTAAGGATTTAAAACTAGGACAGAGTTATATTTACACTGTAAATCAACTCTTTTTCTAATTTTTCTTCAACACTAGAGTAAAGAGTGACAATTGAACACTATTAAGATGTATTTTAACTCTAGATAGTTTTACTCGAGTGTAAGCATGGCCATAGCCAGCTATGAGTTCACCAAGTTTCGGACCCCTGTATTTTTCCGAAGTGTACTTTGTGAAATAATTGCCTAATGTATATTAACTTCTTCTTCGTGCTGCAAATATATTGTACAGCACCAAGATTAAACTTAAGCATCGTCATTTGAGCTGCCTCAGCCATCTGTCACAGTGATTGTCATCACTCATCAATGTTAAAGAATATTTGAGATGACCAATAAAATCAAAGTAGGCGGACTTAATTTCTACAAAAGCTGCAAAGTGCAAAGCTCAAATTGCAACGCGACACTTCAGTAAGAAGCTATAAAGTGCAGCATAAGATGTAAGTAGCCAAACATTTCATTTCTAACAGCTGTTTTATGATAGAAATGTTAAACGACTGACAAAAATAATCAGGAATGCTGTTTCGGCCCAGAACCGGCCCACATCTGGTGAAATCCATGTGGGCCACATGTGGGCCAGATCTGGGCCGAAACTACTTTGTTTATTTTCTACACTGACAACGATGAAAATGGAAATAATATCAATCAAAGCAGAGAGCTGGTATTGACCAATTATATACTGCCCACTCATATAGTTTTACATTTTTTCCCAAAAGTTTGGATTTCAATAATTTCCTCTTAAAATGCAAATAGGGCTGTCAAAATGGCTGAAAAACCAAATACACAATCTGACCAAAGCAACAATCATTTCATACAGCCACCCAGAACAGTACACATTTCATAAGGATTGAATTAAATCACCTTAATGACATTCCTTGATCCATCCACACAAAGGTCAACAATTCCTCTAAAAGCCTCATTCTGAATACTTGTATTAGAATGAAAACAATTTAAGTATCCTATTGTAATTCTCAGTCACACTTCTCTTTAAATGTTCAAATTTGTGGGTGTATTTAATTTGCTATTAACATCTCACTGTGTAGGTTGAGTGATGGTCGTTACACATGGATTACGGCACAAGAGGATGTTGATCAGTGTATATGAAGCAGAGATGCTTCATTGAGTGAACAATTAAAACTTGATGTGAGGGTGTTTCAAAGACTGCGGAAGCCAGCAACAGAGCAATTTCCTCACTTCTACTTTCAAAAGAATAACGCTTTGAAATGTGGAAAAAACATTCTTGTGTGATCACCTAATACCCCTGCACTTCCAACAAAGCACTTGATGCATTTGAGATATTACAGTGAAGGTGGAACTACATGTCTGCATTTCCTCTGATTAAACTCTCAGATAACAATGCCAAATAGTTCTGCTTTTGCTGTCTGAATGCACATTTCATCATATTACAGCATGTAAAGGAACTTTTCTGTCCAAATGTTGCCTCCTCTGTGATTCTGATTGATGCAGTTTCCTGTTTTTAGTAAAGTAAAACTAAGTAAAACTTATTATATAATTTGCAGTTCAAATACACTACCAATCAAAACTTTGGGATTTCTTTTTATTTATATATATATATATATATATATATATATATATATATATATATATATATATATATATAAAATGTTTAAATAAAATAATATTCTATTCCAATTATAGTTTATTTTATAAATAAATAAATAAATAAACTATAATTGGATGCAATGAATCATACCTCTGGGAATGTTCTGTTTTCATTGCGGTTCATATTTTAACTTGCAAAATATTTAAAAAATGTAATATGTACTGGTTAAACTAGTAAACAAGCTTGATATATGTGCTGATATAGTAGCACCGATAAATAACACCAAAAATATAAAAAAGAAATAATCACTGATTAAAGAAAATGAATTGCAGTGTTAGCCTGAGTGTGGCTTCAAACCACAACAAAGTATGTGCATGTAAAACACAACAAAGCTATGAAAATGATAATAAGCATCAGTTTAGTACTTATTCCAATGCTCGTTTCATAGTTCAGGTATTCCCAAACTGCCAATAGTGCACTGAGTATTATCATTTATGACTCAACTTTGCTGAAACACAGCATCTGATTGTCTGTGTGGGTGAATAAAGGGAGCGTATTCTCTGCTCTGAGGAGATCTGTGGGTTTTTCAGAGTTGTGTTTTTGTTTGTTTTGTGCTGAGTGACATTGAGGATGACACGCTTACTTCACAAAGAGTGCAATGGGACGCAAACCGAGGCCCCCTGCCGAGACGTGATTGATGGCAGTAGCTCCCAAAACCACCGAAAAGAATCTTTAATGAACAGACTTTCCCTCAAGATCACTGCCAAACGACGAATGGACATAATGACAAACTAAACTTGGAGTACTGAAGCAAACAATGAAAACAGTTGGGCTCTCAAAAGGATGTTGATTAGAACGAGCGCTACGTTGCGTGAACGGTGGCCCCGTGTGCGAGCGAGTGTAGTCTCAACAAATGAACTCACAGTGTGGAGAATGGAGTTCCTCCTCTCAGACACAGAGGTAAGACCCCCTGCACACATAGCTAACATCTGAATGGCACATTAGTGTCACTCCGATTTTAATGGCACATTGAAAGGAACTTTCATTGTCATTTTTAATAACACTGGAGGCCCTTAGAGCACCATGTTCATCTGAAATAAGACTGGGCTGTCACCATTGTTCTCTCCCTTCACATTAACCTACAGCCGCTTCAAATATATCCTTAAAGATCGCACAGAATCAAAATGAGAGCTTTATGGCTTTTCGCTCATGTGTGTGAACTAAAAATTCCCTTTTAGCAGATATGCACAATTAAAATTCTTACAGTCTTTAGTCTAGAGTATTGGCTGCTAAAGATTAATCTGTGCCATCACAAGGAATAAACTGCATTTTAAAATATATTCAAATAGAAAACAGTTATTTAATACATATACTGCATATAAGTGCTGTCAAATCGATCAGTCGTGATTAATCATGTCCAAAATAAAAGTTTGTATACACAAATGAATGGTGGCCCTGTGTGTGTGTGTTTGTGTGTGTGCACTTTGGATGGGTTAAATGCAGAGCGCGAATTCTGAGTATGAGTCACCATACTTGGCTGTACGTCATATCACTTTCATATATATATATATATATATATATATATATATACACACACACACACACACACACACACACACACACACACACACACACACACACACATATGACTTGACAGCACTAATATATATAAAAGATATATAACTTGAACCTTGACTACATGCATACTCTGCTAAACAATGCAAATATCAAAAAACTAAAACTGCCGTTGATGACAAATTCATGGAAAAACACCCCAAATAACTTCCCCATTCTCATTCAAACAAGCTTGTGGTTTCCACTTGAAACACCATTAACAAATAAATTCAGTACTGTCAAACCCAAAGTCCATGTCGATTAGTTATGTTATTATGGTAAATGTGTCTTGCGGTCACACAGCTGCATTCTGAGAGGCAAACAATTACCTCTATGAGCTTTACTGTCAGCCAAAGAGCCACATTAGAGCAGGCAGCCCAGCATAGGTGCAGCACTGACTCACCAGTGCCCCAAAACTCTTTCCATGGCCGAGTGGCAGTGATGTGTCCTGATAGGGAATGATAGCCTTATTGAGCCAATGCATGGGCTCGAAGTCATTTGTTTTGAGGAGCCAGAGCTGACAGCCCCAGCTTTTCCCCACCAGCTCCCAGTGATATTGACTATAAATCACCTTATCACTTTCACTCCTGACAGCTTTCAGACTTCCAACATTTTACTGAATATGAGGACTCGGAGTGTGTTGACAGGGCCGGGCATTTTAAGCTGCCTTCCTCGTAAGGCAGGAAATAAACCCACGGCAACATAGTTCTATGGATTAAGTTGAGGTTATTTCAACAATACTAGCACCAGCTCCACAGCAACTGTGAAATGGCAATAAATGAAATACAAATTAATGCTACCAGGCAAACATATTTTTGCTTTGGGAAGATTTAGAAATGGATCTTCAGTATATGGAAAGTCACACACTGATGGTTGGATCTATTAGGAAGTTGATATATTTTTGAATACCAATGCTTTCACATTCTCTTATGCTTAACAAGGCAGTATTCATCTAATCAAAAATAAAAGCAAAATAGTAATAGCATAAAAATATTATTACAATTTTAAACTATTTGTTTCGGTTTTCAATACGTTTTAACGTTTAATTTATTCATGTGAAGCAAACCTGAATCTCCGGAGTCACATGATCCTCAGAAATCATTCTAATATGCTAAATTGGTGCTCAAGAGACATTACTTATTATTATAAATGTTGAAAAGAGTTTTCTGCTTCATATTTTTATGAAAAACATTGTAACTTTTTTCAGTATTCTTTGATTAATATAGAGTTCAAACGAACTGTATTTATTGGAAATATATGTGATCAGTGCTGGCAAAATGATTTGCACAGACTAATTTTGAGCTACAGGCAAAATAGTGAAAAATTTCGATTTAATTCGATTTTGAGGTTTTCACAAAAATGAGTTAAGCCCTCATCTAGAGATCCCAATGCTCCAAGTAATATTTTCAGATGTTTAATTACCTTTATTTGTAAGTTTTTCTGAGAGGAGTACCTTTTCTCCACCCGTTTCCCACGCTGACTGTCATTCAACGCGCTTCTGACAGCACGGAATCCCGATAAATATAGATATACACAGAATTACAGTATAAGTATTCATGCAAACATAATTTGTTATGTCTTAAGTGAACGTTTGGGAAAATGTTGGGGCAAACTTGTGATGTGAAAGTACAGTAGGTTTTAATATAGGCCTACTATTTTAAAGGTCCCCTTCTTTGTGATCCCATGTTTTAAACTTTAGTTAGTCTGTAATGTTGTTGTTAGTGTATAAATAATATCTGTAAAATTCTAAAGCTCAAAGTTCAATGCCAAGTGAGATATTTTATTTAACAGAATTCGCCAACAAAAAAACGACCCGTTTGGACTACAGCCCTCTAGTTCCTGCAGTAATAACGTCACTAAAACAGTTTTTTGACTAACCTCCGCCCAAATGAATACACAAACAGGGGGCGTGGTCTTGTTGCGATCCGACGGAGAAGAAGGAAGAGCAGCATTTGTGTTTGTCGCCATGTAAAACTATGTGCAGCACATTTTGCTGAGGACAGCTTGCTGAGGACAGCTTTCTCAATCTCAATCAGTTTAATGCCGGATTCGCACAAAGACTATTCTTGAAAGATGGAGCAGTTTCCTCTTTGTCTGGAGAAGGCGTTGTTTATGGACCACAACCGATAAGTGTATTTTATTATTTACGTTGGTGCGTTTAACAGTTTCTGTAACTTATTACACAAAGGGCAACGCTGTTTAGCTTTATTAACTAGATGTTAGGGCTGTGCAAAAAAACGAATGCGATTTTCATGCGCATCTTGTCAGTAAAAACGCTCCTGTGATTAGAAGTACATCTCCAGCACATGCTCATGCCCACTTGCTTCTCAAAACTAGTCCAATCTCGTTTCCAGGAGGGCCGCGTGCGCTAAGCTGCTGTCGAATCACAACACAGGAACCACTGGCCCAATCGGAACTCGTAACGTATTTCTGAAGGAGGGACTTTATAGAACAAGGAAGTCATCAGCCCGTTTTTGTGACAGTGAAAACAGCGGTATACAGATAGGTGAATTGTGTGAAAAATTACAAGTTTTTTTTATACGTGAAACATGAACACATGTTATATTGCACACTGTAAACACAATCAAAGCTTCAAAAAAGCACGAAAAACGGGACCTTTAATCTAACAATGAAAGAAAAGAGGGAATCACTTGCTGCTCTTAATTGAACTGCTTCTTGACTTTTAATAGTCAATTTATTTGTAATTAACAGACTAAAGGGATTTTTGCATTTGATTATTTGTTTTTCTTACTTAAATGCTTTTGTTTAGATGTAAAATAAAAAAGGTAATGCATTATTTGTTTCTTTCTCATATTTGTTCTACTTTTTAGCTTCTGTTCTTATTTAAAATAACAAAGATAAAATTAAAAATAGCTATTTTGTGATTATTAATATAGAAATTATTTTTAAGAAAAGAACTGGAGGAATAGATGCAATGTTGCAGGTGATTTTGATTTGGAACCGTCAAAGAACTTTAACTAGATTTTTCTTAAAATTGACTTTGCTGACTGAATTCAAACAGGTGTAGCTCAGTCATTTTTCATAATTCTGATGGTCTTAATCTGTTTCCTTAATAAAAATGGATCTGTACATTTACAAACAAAATAGCGTAGTCAATATGAATTTAGGTAGCTCATAATATACAACAGTACTTACTAAACTCAATCTTAAGCTGCATGTAAAGTGTGCAATCTACCCTCAGGGACGAGGAAGTGGGGATGTGAGTCTTTGAGATTGCAAAGCGAGGTGCAATAGGCAACTCTCACCAGACTGCCTGTGTTTGCTTATAAACTAGTGGACTGGATGGAGGCTGCTGTGCTATTTACTTTGGCCACCTCCTCAAATTCTCTGCTGTCACTTTTGCTCAACACCACTATCCTCAAGTAATGGTCCCCAAATCCCATTCCAAACATGCACATGTGGACTTGGAGACAGAGAGGGGGTTTCTGACAGACAATAAACTTCTGAATATTCACATTTAGATTTATAAAAATATGCGGATAAACAGGCAATGCTTGCACACAAACATTAGGCCCACTATCTAATGTCAGTCATTGTTAGAAAAAACAAAAACAAATCTAAACTTTAAAATAAAAAAATGAATATAAAAACAAGAACTTTTTTTACTCCTCACCTCAGACTCTCAGCTTGAATGAGAACTTGATTAGTAGTATGTTGCTAAGCTAACGATCAGCAATGAAGACACAAATCAGGGCACAATGCTATTTCATGCAGAAAAATACACAGCATACAATATTGGGTAAAATAGTGTTTCTAAATTAGATTTAACTTCTTCATTATTCGTTTTTTATTTTTATTTATTATCGTTTTGACATGCTATCTTGGACCCCTTTCCCACCCCAGACCCCCGACTCCGCCCCTCACAGAGCTTATCAAAAGAAATTCTGGGATTGCTGTTTGGATAAAAATGCAATGCCCTAGAATTTGTAGGCATTTTAGGAAACGTTTGGAACAGTTCTCATGTCGCGCTCTATGATATGTTAAAATGCTGTCACTGTGGGCAGCTCACTAGGTTTTGTGACAGATCTAACATGTCTATTCATGCACCTTTACATCATACTGATTTAAGTAACAGAGTAAGTCTTGAGTCCCATGTGACCTAAAAAAATTAGAGACTTGGAATTGTCTCTTGTATTTATCTTCATTTGTTTCTTTATGATCTAAATCGAATTGCCTTTGCGGGTCTCAATGGATTCTCCCCGGTTAAACACAATAAAACCCTTATTAATAAATCATGAGCTGCAATGTCACAAGGAAATAAATTATGCTAAATAAAATATCATATAACTTCTCTAACTAATTAAAACTGTGTTGATGACTTAGGGAATGGATTCTGCGAGGCAGAACTCCATTTGTTTGCCTCTAAAAGTTCTCTCTATTTTCCGAAAGAGACCGTGAAGACATCAAGGATACCGAAGTGACTTTCTTCTCCAGCTGACGACTGACAAGATCCCTTGTGGGATGTGAAGCTGCGCGAATTGAACGGCAATGAAGACTCACGGAGAGCCTCTCTAGAGGGCTGTGTAGGCTCTCGATTTTTCCCACAAAGCTGTAGCTGAGACGAGCTGCCAGCCCCTCGGATGATGAGCTTCAGAAACACACATCAATCCACTGGACCATCAGCACCGAAGCTGCACCAGATCAACTGGGCTTCACTTTATGGGTGGCATTCTGAAGCTTGTTCTGTGAAACACAAGCACTGAAAAGGATCTGATCACTATAAATAAAAAGGGATAGCTTACCTAAAACTGAAAATTCTTTGCCTTCAAAAGATCACAAAAGATGATATTTTTAAAGAATTTGAATGTGTCCATTTGATGTAAGTCAAGAGGGTTCAATGCCATCTGGATCAGAATAGTGACTGTCAATCAAACGCTTTTAATTGTTTTTTGGGGGGAAGTTGTGGCCTAATGGTTAGAAAGTTTGACTTCTAACCGTAAGGTTGTGGGTTTGAGTCTCTGGTTGGCAATACCACGACTTGAGCAAGGCACCGAACCCGAAAACTGCTCCCCGGGTGCCGCAGGATAAATGGCTGCCCACTGCCCCAGGTGTGTGTTCACGGTGTGTGTGTTTGTTCACTGCTGTGTGTGTGCACTTAGGATGGGTTAAATGAAGAGCACAAATTCTGAGTATGGGTCACCATACTTGGCTATATGTCACTTTTACTTCACTTAACTGAAATAAATCTGAAATAAAAAAATAAATAATAGATGAAAGACAAAAAAAAAGAAAAGAAAATTTAATTGAAATAAATAAGCTACATGTAATAAGTTATTATACTAAAATTACAAAAACAAAGTTAAACATAAATATTTAAAATGACAAAATAAAACAACAAAAGCAAACAGCAAAATCACTAAAACCTAAACTAATAAAAAAAAATAAGAATTAAAAATAGTATTATTATAAATTAAACAATACCAAAATTATTAAATACATTCTAACAGATTTGCAACAACAAGAGAGTGAGAATTGTTTGGTGAACTGAGTGAGTTATGAAAGCTAAATAGAAACATTTTAAATAAAAACTAATAAAAATGACAAAAGCAGACAACAAAATTAAAAAACCTATATATAGATATATAGATATAATGTATAAAATATTTTTAATGCACAAAATTCTAACAGATTTGGAATGATATGAGAGTTATGTTCACTGGATTTAGTTTTTCTACACTAAGACTCTATTACCCTCTTTGCTATAATGATCTTGTAAGAGAGTGTGACACATCAGAACCTGATGGAGTGAGAGGCTATAACAGAGAAATGATAGATGAAGCCGGCGATCCGCCTGATATCTTTGACACTGTACCAACTGATCTAAAGTGTAATGTTCATTCTGTCATCTGAGATGCTTGAAAAGATAGCACATTAATGACGTATCAACCAGAAGACCAGATTGACTGCCAGACATTTCTAGGTGATTTAAAGATAAAAGGATCAATCTCTATTACAGATCTGAGCCTGAGGAGAAAAGTGCAGGCATTTAGGCCATTTTTATCGTCAGAGATACACTACATCACTTCTGGCCATTTTATAGTAGGCTACCTCAAAACACATGCCCTGCAATGCTTCACAAGCATAAACAAGCTTCACTGAATATATATATATATATATATAAAAGTAGGGGTCTCATCTGCTGATGTGGATTCGTACGAGCTTTCAGGATAAAAATGCAATACATATAAAGTGCTCCATGGATCTGGTAATCAAGTTACATGCCTGGTTTGCCATTTAATTGGGTACAGTATTTGAGATTTTTATTAAATATTTGCTCACTATATCTATACACATGAGCAGATGATGGACTATTTAATAAATTATTAGCTGAAATGAAAGAAGCAAAGATGGGAAAATAGAGGAGAGAAAAACATTTCTTTACAGATTTAGTCTACAACTATATGCAAGAATTAGATGTTTGCAGTTTCAGAAAAAAGTTTACAGTTTCAATGCATGGCGCTGGCCTGTGCAAAACTCATTGCTATGTTGCTAAGGTATTTTGAGTAGTTATTATTGCATTGCAACATATGATTTATTAACATCTTGGATCCAAATATTTTGCGTGGTTGTTATTATGTTGCTATGCAGCTGCTGGAGTGTTCTGATTGATTGTCTTTGCATTGCTAAACAGTTGCTGTGGTGTTCTATGTATATGTAAAGTGACCTTGAGCTATGGAAAGGCACTACATAAATGAAACTTCTTCTTCTTCTCCTTCTTGCATTGTAACATATGTGGTTGCTAAGGTTTTCTGAGTGGTTGTTAATATGCTGCTATGGAACTGCTAAAGTATTCTGACTGGTCATTGCGTTGCTCTGGGGTTTCAAAGATGTTCTGATTGGTTTTCTTTGCATTGCTATGCAGTTGTTGGGGTGTTCTGGATGGTTGTTAATCCATTCTTGCTGATGTGTTCGTAGTGGTTGTCATAGCATTACTTATGCACTGCTATTGTGTTCTGGTTGTGACTATGTTGCTATGTGGTTGCTGGGGTGTTCTAAGTGGTTATTTCATTGCTAAGTTCTCAGTGGTTTTTATTGTATTACTATGGGGTGTTGTCAATGCATTTTGTACTTACATGGTTGCTAAAGTGTTCTGAATGGTTGTCATTGCATTGCTACTTTACAGCTGCTAGTGTTGTGAGTGGTTGTCATTGCATTGCTGTGTGGTTGCTAAGGTGTTGTGTGTGACTGTTAATGCATTGTTGTGTGGTTGCTAAGGTGTTGTGTGTGACTGTTAATGCATTGCTATGTGGTTGCTGGGGTGTTCTGAGTGGTCGCTAGGTTACAACACTATCTTGCTCTAAAAAACAGTTAGACGGATGCAAAAGGATTCTAAAAGTTGATGACATATTAAAAACACAACAACCATGGTGGCACAAGCAACAAACAGCACAAGATGGCCAAAGATGTCCAATGGAATATTTCTGAGAGGATCTGAAAAAGCATGGGACATATGCTAATTGAAGCACCACAATTTGAAAACTAAAAAATAATGATAGAATACAGGAAAAATAGTAAAAATAAAAATCTAGATAAACTAGTCAGCCTCACTATTTGATTAGTCGCCAGTTGCAAACTGGCTTAAAACTCTCCTCCCAAGCCCTGCTTCCAGCTCTAAAAAGGATTGTAGACCCATCTGTGGCAGTGAAAAACTGACAAAACAAAACAATAGATGTCTTTTCTGACCTTATTACTAATGCAAGTTGATGATCTGCAACGTACTTATTAAAACTCTTATGGAGCTTAGATATAAACAAAAAAACACTGGTAGCCAAGCTAAGCAATTACACATTGCAATGAAGTACAAAATCAGTTGTTACCTTTGAAAGGTCACCCACTTCCAAATAGAAACAGATGATGAAGACGTTCCAGGCGACCCACAGCACCAACCAGACTGCATACTGTGAAAGAGACAGGAAGAGGGTGTTTGAAAGACCTATTTTAACCTCAGACCCCAACCACTAACTAACCAAATACACATTTGAATATGTTTGATTAATTGGCCTGAAAAAGCGTAAGTGGGGTATTTTCTCTGTAATTAATTCTCCAAAGTGTGTTCCTTAAAACATTCAGCCTCCACAAAGCTGGAATCTGCCAAAGAAGCGGTGCAGGCAGAGGATGCATTTTGCAACGGAAGCAGGAACCCTGTGTGGGAGTTTGTGAGGGTGGCTCGCTCCCTGGTTCATGAGCTAATGCCTATTGAAATAGCCGGATGTGATTATAAAACAATGAAGCAGGTTCCCCAGCAAAATCGCAGCCGGCGTAGGGGGGTGTCTTTAAAAATAAAGCAAATTTTGGATAAATAAACACAGGTCTCATTCTGTTTTAGATCATTAGTGATTTCAACTAACCTACTAATTTGTTCCAAAGACGAGGGTACACACTCACGAGTGTTAGCAGCGCATAGCATTTTTTACTGATTAAAATGTAAGAGGTCTGTTAGGCAGGCAGTGATCTTTAGATAAAATAACACTTATCTGATCCAATTCAAAGTGAGACAGGTGAGTGCAAATGAAATACTGAGCAAGGGGAAATGTAAAATCAATCTGAATTACCTGATGGGACTTGAGAGGAAAAATACGACCTTTAGCACTTGAAAATGAGCAGTTAGTGATATGAATTTTGAGTAGCTCCACAAAATTGACTCTAATAGATAGATCAATATGGACTCAGCTTTGATAAAAATGAGCATGTGCAAAGACACTACAACTTTGTATGTAGATCAATTCTAGGGGTGTGCACCAATCAGATTTGAACAGTGAATTCTTTTTACATTTTTTATTCAATGATTTAATTTGAACTGTGATACAGTATGCAACATTGGAATGTAAAAAATGGAATTAAAACAAACTTAAATTCAAATAAAATTATAAGAATTGTTTTAGCAGCAAAATTAAAGTTGTCAAACTCTGACTGTTGACTTGATAAAACCTTTTGAAATAATGTTTTAAAAATTTCAAGTACAAAAGTATTAACTAGCTGTAGCAATGCTACAGATTTGGTCACTTATTTAGCTTGGAGACCAACTGAACACCAGCTTAAATCTGCCAAGATTAGCCAATTAGTTTAGACTGGTTTTAGCTGTTTGTTTGTTTTCAGCTAGGACATAAAATTATCTGTTGTTGTATGTAGCTGTAGTCAATATGATCTCCAACAGAACTGAGCATCATTGCAGCCATTTATTAAGGCTTACTTTGTACAAGAGTACAAGGTCGTGTCAGTCACAATGTACAGTAGCTGTTCTTTACTAACAGATTTGCAGTTATATATGCAAAAATCTGTGAGAGCCTCAGGCTAGGGCCAAAGATCAACACATCACTCTTGTCTACCAACTGCAGCGTGGCTGAAGTATCTCCACACATTGCTGTATAAGAAGGAGCCTCCTCCGCATGTTGGAGCTGAAGGGGTCCAGACGGAGCGATTGACTTCAATTAGGTCTCATAATCATGCTTGATATCTCCAACACACATTCTGAGTTGATCCAGAGGGAGGAGGTTATGAATGCGTTTTCAGCAAGGGCTGTTTTGGCCGAACCTTTGCCCTAAGAACTCACACTTGCAAACGGAGCGCACCAGACCGTTGAGACTCTGAATTTTGCCATCTTGAAAAGTGACATGTTGTCGGGACATTAGATACAGAAGATGTGAGCATGTAGTGGAACCTCATTTGGCCCTTTGCCAGCCACTGGAACGTGCCAAGTTGAATTAGAATAAAAATTTATCTGGCCTGACAGCATTCCCAAAACGGATATAAGCAAGAGTAATGTTCGAATGTGAGCAATTTATCTCTGTAGGAGGCTCTCTCTTCATCTCTCTGACCAGCCACTGGTCCTAGACTGAAAAATTGAGCATTGTTTATTCCAAAGGGAGACACATAACACTAAAAAGGCAATCTGCTTCATCTCAACTGGGTGACATGGTCCGCGTCACATTTGAGTCAATGACCGGGTCCGTCAGTACATTGATATTTCTCTGATATGCTGACCAGGGTGTTAAATGTCCGTTGACTGTAGAGAAAAGTCAGTTACAACAAGCGGTCTCATCTCAGCCCTGCTAAATGTAGTGAACAGCAACACTTCTCTCTTAGCATAATATATTAGGAATGACTCGATTGATGGACTTGACACCAATATAGATAATATGTAAAACTATCACTTGAATAATTTGTTTCAGAATATTTTGTCCCTCAGTTCAGTTGTTTAGTTATATATTCACACAGCAATCATTTTGATTGAAAAATTGGACCAAAACTACTATAAGGAATAATCATTTCTATGAACCGAGGGAAAGTGGCAATAAAGCCACTGATCTTTGTTGATCCATCTTAAATATTCTAACCAATGAAGGAACAGTTTGCTCATATCCCTGGCAAAAAAAAAAAAAAAAAAAAAAAAATCTTAACACCAGCCTAAATTGGTCTTAGTTGGTCTCCCTCTTGTTCAGACTGGTCTGTTGCCTGGTTTTACAAAGGGTTTTAGGTGCTTGCCAGGCAGTCAGGCTGAGAAACCGGCCCAACACTCAGCTTAACAAAAGTTTAGCCAACTTCGGAAACTAGACCTACTGAAAACTAACCTGACCAGAATGGGAATCCCATTATGCCAATCCGATCTTCAAGCAAGATAGAAGGCTATAATAAACCTACTGAGCATATGAACATTGTGGAAGTAGCCTAAATTAGTTTTCTGTTCTAGAAGACCATCTTAAAGTAGCTTATACCAGCAAACCAGTTAAGGCTGGTTTAAATTGGCTGTTTATTTTAGCAGAGATGTGACTATTATTAACAGGTGGTTGTCTTTATTTAAATGTAGAGTAGAGCTGCAACAAACTGATTATTTTGATAATCGAATAAACGATTATTAGACCGATTAGTTGACTAATCATCGATTATTTAACCGATTAATCATAAGACATATAAAATATACATATTCTAACAAATAAATCAGGTAATTACTTTCGCTTTTGAAAGTCACATTATGTAATTACAAGTATACAATACATTTATACAAATAAATATATTTGGCACACAAAATGAGATGATAGAGAGAAACTCTATTATTTGCCATTAAATTAGCTATATGACAAAGTAGCTGAATGGCAAATAATTCTGCCTATTAACATCTCTTTTTGTAAGTCATTTGTATAAGAAACAAAATAAAGGTAAGTGATAGGACGTTTTATTTTTGTCTAAACATTTTATTCACAACATAATCTCTCTTAAAATACCTTATGGGGTTATGATAATCAAAACAGTCCTGAGCTAGATCAAACCAAACTAAAACTTTAATAAAATATTTTTTCCCACTAATAAAAAGATTGTATCATTAGCTAGCTCCACACTGTCGAGCTGCTTTATAACAGAAAATCAAGTTATAATTCTAACTGAATGTTACACTGACTGTCGACTAAACATTTCAGCCGAATAGAGAACCAAAGTAAGGAGGAACTACAAACTACAGGTCTAAAAAAACCACCCTATACCTGTCTGAGAACTGTTCATGATACAAAAAAATTACATTTATTGACAAGTCTGTCCATTGTCACTGTGAAATAACAATCATATCCAATTAGGGCTGCACAATGTGTTGTTTAAGCATCGATATCGCGATGTACGAATCCATTATACTCACATCGCAGGATGTGCAATGTAGGCTGTCGTAGTTGATCCGTTATTCATTAACCATACCTGTACTGCAGAGATAATTACACAACGCGTGCCGTACACGTCTGATTCGCAAACTAATGTTTCCTTTGAACCGATTCAATTTAATGAATGGTTTAAACAACTGACCTGTCCAACACTGAACTCACCAGTCTGAATTTGTGTATAAAAAAATGTAACACTTTACAATAATGTTCTATTTATTAAACTATTTATCTACATTATTTAACATTTACTATTACTAAACTGCACTTCTACAACATAGAGGCTATAGCCTTCATTGTTGAAATTAAAATTTGTACAGTATTTGTTAACATAGTTAATACACTGTGCAACAATGAACAGCTGAGTTTTTATAAACTAAGATAAACAAAGATTAATAAATATAGTAACAAAAGTATTGCTTGTGGCAAGTTCATGTTAGTTAATATGTTATCAATTCAAACCATATTCTAAAGTTACAAACAAATAATTTACTCTAATTTAAATAATACTCTGATGTTTAAATCATTTAGGGCCCTATTTTAACGATCTGAAACGCAAGTGTCAAAACGCGAAGCGCAAGTAAGTTTGTGGGCGGGTCTCGGCGCTGTTGCTATTTTCCCGGCGGGATAAATGGCTCTTGCGCCCGGCGCAAATCTAAAATGGGTTGGTCTGAAGTAGCTTCATTATTCATAGGTGTGGTTTGGGCGTAACGTGAAATAAACCAATCAGAGCGTCATCCAACATTCCCTTTAAAAGCAGGTGCGCAAGTTCCATTTCGGATTGCTATTATTATGGCGTATTTACCAGGCGCACGCCAGGAGCGGTTCACAGCCGAGGAGACTGATGTTCTTGTAAGAGCAGTGAAAGACAGAGAAGTTGTGTTGTATGGGAGAATAATTAGCCTGAATAATTTGTGAGCTAGTTTTATGCCTATTTTTTTCACATCTTCGTGTCACACCACAATGATTTCCGTCATCTCATGTGTTAATATTTTTTTAGTGTAACAATTTATGATTTGCAAAAATAACTGTTGCATCTGTGTAGATTACATGAGCAAAGTGTATGCGCGTTGTGCACGCTATACATTATGGTCAAGCTTGCGTCCTTAAAATAGCATAATGAACAACGCGCAACGCGCCACTGACTTTAGACTAGGTTTTTTCTGGTCAGTGGCGCAATTGTGTAATGGAACAGCAAAATAGCACCAGGGATCGTTTGCGCCGGAACACGCCTCCTTTTTTGCGCTGAACCGCCCAGGGAGCGCAAGTTCATTCACTAGTTTAGCGACGTGCTTCTGTGGAGGGAAAAGCGCGCTTTGCGCGGGTGCAAAATAGGAATGACACATGCGTCGGTGTACAAACTCAATTGCGCTGGGTGCAAGATAGGGCCCTTAAAATGAGAATGTAAGTGTGCTCACCCCTTTTTTGTTTATAAGAAAAAAATTAGATTAGATTTCATATCGCAATATATATCAAAGAAAAATAAAATATCGCAATATAATTTTTTCCCAATATTGTGCAGCCCTACATCCAATCATAACATATTTGATGCTTGAGAGCACATGAGGAGCAGGCTAGACCAGTGAGATTCCATTGAAACCAAACAACTGTCAAAATGTCATCATGGTCGTAAAACATTAGGACAAAAACTTATATTCATTACTTATTGTTATGTTGCACTGTGCATGCTAGTATTTGAAGTGAGACACTTTTCTGACACCAGTGGTATTGACAGCATAACGTGCAAAAGGGAAAGAGAATATATATCACATACTGAATATGAAAATATGTGGAAACTCACCCCGGTCACATATCGTGGTCTGAACTGTACTGTCCCAAAGAGACCTAGAATCACTGTGATGATATGGATGAAGTTTGTGAGGATTGGAGCCCACTGGTATCCAAGGAAATCAAATATCTGTCGCTCCAGGATGCTGATCTAGAAACGGAACACAGAGGAAAAAGATACTGACTTACAAAGCAAAGATGAGGACAATACACTGACATGTAAGAATTTATTTGCATAAAGGCGTAAACAGATTTTCTTTTAAACCAGCTTCAGGGGTTAACAACCCTCTGATGTCAGCTGGAAGGCAGGGTGAGATGACGGACTGCGGGGTCACATGTAAACGCACACGCGCTTACATTATACATGCAGCCAGAGGAACAGCCCTGTCACACAGGCAATTAATTAGGGCCAAGACGTGCCGCACACCGGAGTCAAACCCACCACCCTTTCCAGAGATGACTTGAAAATTAAAGCTGACAAGTCCAGCCTCGCAGCTCTGGGTGCTCCAATCTCAGCCACTGATTGGACATGACACTGATGTCAATACCACAAGCTATGGCACTTCCAAAAGCAGACCAAGACAGGGTCACGGCTTCATCCCCAAAGGACCCACAAGCAGCCAGCCTCATAAAGCTAATGCTAATAGCACTTGTGTCTCCAGCTGCATTCACAAGAAGCAGTGTTTAACAAAGGTCTTTTCTGGAAAGGTAACCAAACAAAAATCACGGCATTGAATCACTTGATTTGTTTTGTGATGTAATGGGGATAGTAAAGAGCAAAGATTCGGAATGAAGGTTGTTAAATAAAGCTATTGAGGTCACAATGACCTTTGTGTTTTCAGCGGTTGCATTTTCAAACATCTACTCAAGTGAACATCAATAGAGGCTTCAGAGGGTTCAATAGCAGCATGAATCAAATGACTTAAAGTTGCACTGAGATGCTGTATTTAAGTGTTTTCTATTCAGTGCTGTTTTTGCAGCAGAGGAGACCCTGTTCAACCCTACAGTCCACCCAGTGGATCAAATAAATAAAATATTTCAATTTCTGCTGAAATTAATTATTAATTGTACTTTTTAAAATTATAACATTGACTAAATAAACAAGTATTTAAATTTGATTAAGCAAAACAATAGAAAAATAAATATTACATATCAATTGTAATAATCCTGTGAAATTTTTGTTCGCACAAGGAGTCTAACAGCAGCCAGTGCTCCACACAGAGATCTGATCTCACCATCATTCAGTCTGTCTGGAATAACATGAAGAAACAGAACAAACTGAGACAGACTCAATCCAGAAGAACTAATAAGATAATTGAAAAACAATGCGCAAGTGCACCTAGGACAAAAGCTTTATTTTTTTTATTTTTACCCATAGTGTGGTCACACCAAATATTGATTTAATTTAAAGTAAAAAAAAACAAAAAACAAAAACAAAACAAGCAATGTCGTCATAAATACAGCATAAATACTGGAAGAAATATTTTAGACAATATCTGGGGCCTTCGAGTCAAACTTAAACTATTGTCATATGAGTAATGATACTAATTTAAGTATCACAAACCTTGCACAAAACAGTTCTTGCTTTGACACATATGAATAAAAATAAAGTCCTGTGGTTTGTGAGTGAATCAGAAGTTAATGGTGTTTAATGGTGGTAACCGTGATGGTGTTTATTGTTTGTGTGAATGACACTATGCAACTTTTATTGCATTATTTCAGTTTCATGTTACCATGATGGTGTGTAGTGTTTGTATGAATGAAACTGTGCACCTTCTATATATATTATTACTTAAACGCTGCTTGTGGTGGGCTTTGGTTCATCATGTGATTTCCTCAATACCAGCTGCATTTTGTGGGTATCAAGGTTGATATATTAATATTATATCATTTAATGAACTGACTATATTTAACTGTAAATTTAAGTTAAAGCCATAAAATCTCAAATGTTTCTTGTGTATTTTTACTGTAAAATTCTGGTAAACACAGCTGCCACCTAAATTTTACAGTGTAATTAAGCAATAGTTCATGCCATAAATCTATCACCAGTGAACAAAGCTCGGGAGTCTATAAATCTGTGCATCCTGCTCAGTTCTGCCCAGTGATGACCAGTTCGTGACCCCCTCCACCCCTGGTCTCCCAGAGGGACATTTCTTCTATTGTCTGGGCATTTCCGTTGAGCTTCTGTAGCATACATCTGGTAAGCGTGCCTGTCCCAAACACTTACGTCGTTGATCATAATTAAATGTATTTTACTGACAACACCGAGCAACACCAGCGCACTTCACAGGCTCTTAAGAATCATCACAGCTCTAGGGTGCAGTTGAGATTAGTTTTGTGTCAGAATAAAACTGGTTCCCTTTCCAAGTGGCATCTACCTTTTTTTAACACAATAATGTTTTGCCTTTCCATTCAGCCTTCAAATAATGCTATGTTTTCAGTGTGTTCTTTATGAATCATAGAATGTGATTTCCCCCTACTCTAGCTATTGTTTATTTTCCCTGTCCTCCATATATTCTCTATGCAAAAGAAGAATAATAAGAATGATATGTCTTCTGAAAAGGACACAAAAGAACCATAAAAGTATCACTTCAATAAAACTTGTTCTATATTTTAAGACTTCTGAAGTCAGACAATAGCTTTGTGTTAAGAAGTTGTTACAAAAAAGGGTTTCATTTGAATGTTCATAAGATAAGTAGCAATTCCCAGTTTGTCCATTTTGTCACTTCATCCAGTCACAGCAGTTAACTGCTTACTGGAGGAAAAAATAATTATTAAATAATGCCTCAAAATTTGAATGACTCCCAAGCATCGCTTCAGAAAAGTTAGAATATAAAGATATAAAGTCACATGGTCTCGTTTTAACATTTTAGAGCCTTTATTCTGATACAGAAAAGAGTGACCAGTACAAATCTTCAAATATTCTCCTTTTGTGTTCATCAGAAGAACGAAAGTACAAGTTTGAAATGCCAACTGGATGAATACATAATGACAAAGAAAAGAAGGAGTATTCATTTAATAGGTTGTTTTCCATTATCCACCAAAAACTGTGTAAATATAAGCTGGAGAGCATGATAGCACTATGCTCAATCCATAACACATTCATTATCAAACGCGCTTCTCGTCGAATGAGCCATGCATTACACCATATTCACAGAAGAATTGTTCACCCATAGTCGTGTAGCAACTACAAGCACAAAAAAAAACAAAAAAACAACATGATTGACTGACCCGACTCAGCAGTTCCTTTGCTCCAGCAAAGCCTTTGTTAAAAACTACAGCCACCCCAGAAATCCACTAATAAACCACATGTCATGGTGTTGAAGGGAGCCCATATGCCAGCACAAAACACAATCTGCCCTGCCTGTGAAGAGGTTGCAAAATGCAAATATGGCTAATTATGCTATATTATGTTGTTTCGGTGAAAGATGGTGCCTTGACAATGGTTTTAAAACACATCTTAATGGCACTCAAATTCATGGTTCTTTTCTGTCAGGCTTTTGTGGACACCTGCGCTTATTGACAGAATTCCCAAAAGAGCTCCGGCATTAACACACGTCCAATAGGGGGATGGGGTTACAAGCTTAAGGGGTTTTATGAAGAGGCTGCAGGTTCTTGTTTGAGGTTGGGGACCAGGATCATTATAACTGTGGCCCATGGGCCCCCCTTTTATATAAACAGTAATATAAACAGCACTGTGGGGCAGCTGTGCTCAGGGTGACAGATTTATTAAGTCATTTTATACATGAGTAATTAGATCTATACATATGAAAGGAAAATTATTTTTTAAAGAAGTTTCTTATGCTAACCAAGGCTGTTTGTTTGATCAAACTACCAATAAAAGCTGTAAAATTGTGAAATAGTATTACAATTTCAAATAACTTTTTGAATTTTAATATATCTTAAAAATAATAATAATAATAATAAAAAAACATGTTTTAGCCGCATTACTCCAGTCTTCAGTGTCGCATGATCCTTCAGAAATCTAATATTATCAATGTTGATACCAGTTGTGTTTCTTAATATTTTTGTGAAAACCGTTACACATTTTTTCAGGATTCATTAGTTACGCATTTTTCTTCAGGATTCATTAATGTAAATAAACTAAAAAAAAAAAATATATATATATATATATATATATATATATATATATATATATATATATACATATATATATATATATTTATCAAATCTATGTATTTCAAAAATATTTCATTTGTTTTAATATAAATGTAAAAACTCACTTTTAATAATAAACAGTATTAATAATCTAATGTATCCTTGCTGCATAAAAGTATTCATTTCTTAAAAAATAACATCCTACCTATCACAAACTTTCAATGATAGTATATACACACATAGGGCAGGACATAAACTCAAATCTACATTAAATGCTGCATGTTGCTGCAATTTACATTGTCTTATTTGGTAGACACTTTTATAACTTACAGCTCATTCAATGTAACCGTTATAGCAGTATATGGGAATTGAAACAATGACCTTGCTGGCACCATGTTTTGTTAGTTTGTGCTATGAGAACATTGCTTTAAGCTATTAAAGTGGTAAACAGCCCAGAGTTAGCATAATGAACAATATAACTTGACGGAAGAATTGTTTAGTGCAATTATTAATAGTATGCAATTATTTATTGTACATATTGCAGTTGGCATCATTTTATAGAAGCAATAAGCCACTGAAGACCACGTTCTATCATTCAACCATGGTTGAAGAGGATTTTTGCATTGTTTCTTGATAACAACACTCTTTAATTTGGGAAAATTGACAAAGATGAGTTAGAGTGTCAAGCTAAAAGCATCACTAAACTGATTCCGTAATGAATATCGAATCCAAAGGTCAGCATAACCAATTCCTGTAATGATATTTCCCTTCCTTATGCGCACATAATGTTTTTTCATGATTATTACTTGGCAGCAGAAGTATCCCATTAGTGATTAGCCGCTGTAAGGCATGCTTTCAGTCCGTGATTGAGATTAAAGTTCGTTCTCCCTGTGAGAAAGCTGTATCTCATTCTCCCAACCTTGTGCTTTCGCTCGCCTCTCTCCCGCTTCGCTTCTTTCTCCCTTTCCCCCATTTATAAATTTCTTTCGGTGCGCTGGGACATGTGCAGCCTTTAATCATAGAGACAAAAGCTAATCAATCAGCAGGGGCAGGTTGAATAGAGAGCTTCACGGCGCATTCAAATGAAGCTTGCCGAGTTATAGTGTTTCCCAGTGTTAGAGCCACAGAGCATTAACTACAAAATGAACATGGGCTAATGAAGGAGGCTCCTATGCAGCACAGCAGAGCCAAGGCGCATCTTGGCCTGCCTCCATTGTCCGTCAGTAATCCAATTCCATCTGCTGCTGCCACCAGTGATTTTAATGTTGCTCTGCAGAGATGAGACTGCAAGTGCCATTGTGTCTCATTTATGTCTAAACAGTGGATTTGGATGAAGTATAACTCTATAAGTCTCACAATGGACTTTATGCAACACAGAAAAAGACACATTTATGATTCCAAATGAATATGATGCTTTTTCTTAAAGGTCTATTTCTTTTATCGCCAGAATATTCTCAGACAGAGTCAACTACTGTAAATAAATAATTGTAAGTGATCAAAGAGCTTATAAACTTTGCTTGTACAATAATGTGAAGAAATCTAAAATGCACAGTGACAATCGGAGACATTGAAGGACTCCTGCTGTTTCCCGTGGCATGTTATGTACAATAGACATGTTCATGCAAATAATATTAAAAGAAATAGAACTTTAAGAAAAAGCATCATATTCATTTAACAAAAATTTAACAAAATATGATGTATTTATCACAAATATCCATTTTCATACAAAGCAAACACATTCATGCTTTGGATTGTCAACTTTGTTCATAGTCCATCTCAGAAGAAATAAACAGACAATATGTCATAGAAGAAAATGGTGCAAATAGAAGCACATCAGATGCACAGAGAGCTTGCAAACCAATGTAATGCATGCCAACATTTCAATGCATCCAGTAAGAGGTTATGGAAAATGAGGTTATTTACTTATACGGAGCTGTCTGAATGTGTTCATTACCAGACTTGCCATTTGCACAAATCTTAGAATTCCATGCTGAATGATGCAGGTTGGACATTTGATGAGAAACTTTTTTTTTTTCGTAATAGACGATGATGAGTTCCAGTGTCAGCCACAGTGTGTAACAGAGACAATTATGTTTTTAATCATGCTGTCCATAGCAGCTGTCAGAATTTGTAGCTAAGCTTGAAAAATGCTGTTCATTATCTACATCGCACAATGGTCCGTTTCATATTCTTGGCCTCATGCTCTTTGACCAGAATCATCACAAAGGTCTGAACGGCAGCAAAAGAAAAGCACTCTGCTAAAGAAATTGTGCTTTACACCCACAGAGCCAAGATAAAGAGACCATGAAGGAAATGGCAGACATTAATATTACATTTCACATTCTAAGGATTTTGCACCAAAAAAATATCAGAGAGCTAGATATTGTTTTTCATCAGATTTTTCTCAGAATGTACAAATACAACAAAGAACTGTTCTTTGGCTTCTATATGGGAAAATGCAAATTTGCATCTGTATTAACACTGAAAAAAATCAAGAAACAATTTTCTCCCAGAAATTGCTATAGTAAATTTCACAAACAATTACAAAGAAACAGCAACACATTAAATTAAACATGAAATTATCAAAAAGAAGAACAAAAGCATAGTACATTTTTCTTGTTAAATGCACTCCAATAATCCTTTAAATCCTTTTATATTTCAATAAAATACGATTTTTCATAGTTGTAAATAAAGTATTCACTTAAAGTATGTGCTTTGAGGAAAAAGAGAAAAAAGTGCGAAAGAAGTCTAATTTCACCCACTGCATGCATATTTTTATAGTATAGCTAAACAATAAATCCACCATAAATTCCTCCTCTTCTTTAATGCAGTGGGTTATGGCTAATATTCAGTCCCTCCAGAAAAACGCGGATTTTCTTTGTGATTGTTGTGGGCAAAAATCCTTGATTTTGCTGCACGTTTTCTTAAAAAATGCGATGGAATATGCGGGATATTTTTGCAATTTTATGCGATGAAATTGCGTGAACTTGCAAAAACTGCGGTTTGATGAAAAAGAGAAAAAAAGGTGATTCCCCCAAAACCTTTTTCTCACTAGGCTACTACCTTAATGTAAAAAGTAATTTCTTATTACTTCCTATGATAAGCAAGCATACTAAATCACAGAATATTTAAGTTGCAATCTCTTACTGCAACGTAAATTATTTTACATACTACTAATATAATTACAACTGTAAGCTTTTGGTACTGTTCTGTAACAAAAAAGTGCAATCTTACAACTGTAAAGTTGCATCAACTTCTGAATGAAAATACAACAGTGTTAGTAGCCTAGTGAGAAGGGGGTGTTGGGGAAATCACCTTTTTTTCTCTACTTCATTAAACCGCAGTTTTCGCAAGTTCTCACAATATAATTTGGCTCCACTGTAATGTAACAAATCGGGAAACTGCTTCGCGCGTTCTTTTGCGCTTATTTTTGTTGCCAAAAAAGAATGATTTGCGCGCTTCAAGTTTCACCCTGGTTTCACCGCAGGGTTTGCAGATGATGTTCACGTCACGTAATTACGTCACTTCATAAGGTTCCCATGGCAATAGGGGGAAAATGTCGCTTTACTTGTGTGAAGTAAACGCAAAATTTTTCAACTTTCTGCTAATATATATATATATATATATGTGAGTTTTTTGCAACGAAAATACAGGGATTATGAAATCATGCTAGCCCGCATATATTTGGCTTTCTGAAATCGGCAATTTATGCGGCAAAAGAGCGGCGTATTTGAAAAAATTTGACCACGCATAAATATGCGGCCTTAGGCTGATTATGCATTAAATCAGGCGATCGCATAATCGCGTTTTTCTGGAGGGACTGAATATTAGTCAATATATGGATAATATTATTCAAAACAGATGCATGCTTTAAAGTTACAGTCACATTAAAAGAGAAATCTAATGGATGCTGGTTCTATCCACTGGATGTTAACTGGATAGAAGCAAATCAACAACAAAAAGGGGCGGAGTTTAAGTGGACAAATTGATTAGACAATTTTGCCATAAGTTGTGAAAGAGAGAAATCTGTCATTTCACCGGAAAATTTATTTATATTTTAATTAAGAATTATGAGGTCAAAAAGAAAGAAAAAAGAAAAGTATGGATTAATGGTTCACAATAAGATCAACAAGAGACATTTAGAAAAAAAGATTTCTATTTCATTCCAACTTTACTCTAAATATAACATACTATGTAACCTGGACAGTATGCAAATTTGGAAGCAGCCATTGACTGTGTGCCATGAATTACTTCAGAAACTAAATATTATAGACTTTTCACACCCATATTTGAGAGCCTCATTAAAAAAGTCCAGTGAAGAACAGCTTCCTGTTTCCCACCCAGAGGTTTTTAAGGATCCAAGTGGTGAACGTTAATTTCCTCAGTATGGATGGCTCTAGGGGTGGGAGGAGGAGAGCAAATGAATAAAATTCATCAAGATACAGCGGTGTTAATGATGATAATCTATTTTAATATTCGTTTGCATATAAATGAGGCTGGCGAAAAAGAGCTGTTGCCCGAGGCCCAGAAAGATAATCGAGCCTGATTCGGGAATAGACCCAGCAGTGAACTCAAATGTCAACTGAGCAGGGTGGAAGCTGCCAACATGCGGAGATGGCCCACTGTGAGAACTGCCACAATGGCTTTACCAATAAATATGTAAAATATGAACTAGTCAGGGTACAGTGGGAACTCTAGAGATGCATGGAAATTCAATCCAAATGTCATATATCCTTCAGGTGCTTCCACACGACCACTGAAGCAACATTAAAAATAGATCCTTGACATAAAATCCACTGAATGTGATGGTACATGAATGACACAAATGCATTAAATGATTCAACTGTCCCTGGGAAAGCGACCTCCATAGCTAGTAGGTATAAAACATAAGTTGACTTCAGTGGAGAAGCCCTCTGATTGGTTGACCTTAAACTGTCATCTTTGTTTTCAGGCATCATAATTACTTGATGCTTTATTTATTTCACTTCTCAGTGGGTGTGTTTGAGGAAAGTGCCAGTTCTCATTTAAGCGATTCTGTCAGAGAACCACTGGTAAATAGCAGTATTTCCGTTTCTGTGCCTGACAGTTTCTTAAAAGCCCAAAAGCTCGGCTTCCACAAAGAGCTGGAATCCGCTCATGGAATTTAATGGGAAATATTACAGGTCAGAGACATCTGTTTTGAGGGCTTTAGAGACCACAAAGTCACCATGTAACAAACACCAGGCCCTGTTGTGCTTCACGCTTTTCATCCACTTTTTGAAAAGCACAAAGATGTTTCATAATGGCAGAGTCAAATGTCCATCACAAAAGTTATGCTCAATAACTTTGCCAAATCCCAGTCTGATATTTTGTTACCTAATACAATAACACTCATACATTTTTAAGTGTGGTTTAAGTGTCCAAATAGTTTTGGGGGCCACTGTATTAGTGCTTGCTTTCCCTGGATGCAGAGAAAGTAATATTTGGCAATGTCTTAAAATAAACTATTGATTTTGAACACGGGAAGCCAAGCTCAGAGGCCGGTGCAAAAATTAGGTACAAATACGAGACATCCACACCATCTGTGCTTTTGCCTTCATCTGAGGCATTGGATTCCCAATCACTAGGCCAATAAAAGCATTTCCACTGTGCTTATGTAAAATAAAGCTGTGTTTTTAAGAAGTATGTGCAAATATGAATTTGCTGATTAAAAGGCTGCTGAGATAAAATATTTAGCTAATAATAATACACATTCACAGCAGAGCTATGACTCATCTGTCACATAATATTACAGGATTTTTATCACTAAATAAATGACAAATTTTTCACTTCGTTGGTCAACAATAATAAAACAGATTTTCACTGCTTGTTGGGTCTGTTATTAGTGCTAATCAAATATTTGTGGAGTCTGCTAAAACAAACAATCTTGCACACAGGAATTTCTCAGAAACTGAACACTAATTCTCCTATGGTGTGAATGTCATAATGTTTCATACAGGTTATACACATTTATGTATGTATGTATTTATTTATTTAAGCACAAACCACCCGGTTGAAAGTATTTTTTTTGTTGTTTTTCAATGTGACACTGACAGTATATCCATTGGTGGGACAGTATTTTGCACATCACACCTTATTTTTATCCAGCTTTATTTTAACAGTTAATTTTTGTTTTATTAAGTTAGAGGCTAAAACCTGAAACTATTTTCCCTAAAAATAAATATAAAAACAACAACAACTAAACTGTAGTGTGATAAAAACTAGAAAGTGATGTACAAAAAGTTATGTATTTTTATTTTTATGTATTATATAATTATAATTATGGTTAGTTAATCTCTTAATCACTACCAGAAAGTGTCCTGTGATGTAACATGCTTTTCTTTCGATAAAAGAAAATTGGGTAGTTACATTTATTAGATTTTTTTTAATGATCATGCATTCAGCTTTTAGTTGTTTATTTATTTATTTTTTTTATTCATCAAGAAAGCATTTAATTGATATAAAAAATGAGAATAAAGACATGTATAATGTTTAAAAGATTTATATCTCAAATAAATGTTGTTTGAACTTTGTATTCAACAAATAATATTAAAAAAATTATGTACTTTAAATTAAAAAAAATATTAAATACATGCTGGTTTGGTGAGCAAAGGAGACTTGTTTCATAAACATTACAAAATTTTAAATAATCCAAACTAGTGTGCATAAATACACATTCAACTAAATCTGAACCTAAAATATTGATGCAGCCTCAGAAAAAATCAATAAAGCTGATAAAAAATGCCAAAATTCAAAAGCATAAAACCTCAAATATAATTTTTTTTTAATATCCAATGAAAGTAACTGATATCACATGCAATGTCTCAGGCTGCATAAAATGGTTATGATCTACGATATGTGTGCAATTCTTCTAAATTCACCCACAGAGCATCATTTGTGTCAAGATGTTGAGTGCAAGGGGCAAAAGATGTGAATATTCAACACACTCTGCCATTCTTAGGTAAATCTCCTGTGAAACTCAGGCATGTTCAACAGCCAGAGGATTGCTTAGGTCACGTTGCCACAAGCCCACATACTCTCTGATGACAGGCACCCTCTGGGGAAGAGCATGTGCTGATGGAGATGGCCTGTTCCATTCAGAGATGGGGGAACAAACCATCTTCCCACACAGACACCCATAAAGCACCTCTTTCCCACTCATCACCTCTTAAATAGAATCTCAACTGTTTCTTCTATGAGCAAATGGAGACAGTTTTTTCTCCTGAGAAAAATACTGAAATGTGTCAATCTGAAACATAAAATGTGCTCAGATTTGTTAAGATCTGAACTCAAATCTCTCATCAAATTCTTCCAAGTCCATGCTATCCATGTTTACGTTAAACCTCTATGCACTTATTGCATGTAAACACTTGTTTCATTTGTGTCTATCATTTTAGCATTTAAAATTAGTAATGACAGCTAGATATGGTTTATATGCATAAGACAGGTCCTTCCTTGGTTAATGTGAATCTTATTTTTCAACTGCATAAATTCAGCCTTACTTCAAGATGAGAATATGAAAGATGAATCACCCTGTTCTTCCAGATTCTCACATAAATGAATGGCAGGCTGAGTGAGATGTCTTGGTTTTGTATCATGTCTTTTTTGTGGCATCTGGGTGTCAACTGAGAAGCACATCCCTTCTCTTCGTAAAGCATTTCAGAAGAAAAAGACGCTATTGTGTAGTGCGTCGCTTTGATCCTGAGAACTAGACAGTCAGCAGGCCACAAACGGAGCACAGGAGGTTATGAATTACTTTTTAACCAAATATACCGGGCTACACCCATCCTAAAAAAAATATTTGAAGAGAGATCTGGCAAACATTTCTGCATCAGTAAGAATTGTAGACCCTAAATGTGTATTTGAAGACACCAAGAAATGACTTTCCTTCCGGTGTTGACATGTTTCTTTTGAAACAAGCCATTTGCATCACGAAAACACCACAGCAATTGACACATTGAATTAAACATGAAATTTTGAAGAAAGAAAATATTATCTAGTAAAGTATTTTCTTGTAAAACATATTCCAATCACCTTTGTTTTATCAACAACTTTAGAATTTTTTTTTTTAATCGAGAAGTGTTCAAAGGTTTGCAGCCTGTAGGATTTAGAAGAAGTCTTTTATGTTCACCAAAGCTGCATTTATTTGATGAAAAGTATTATTACAATTTAATAACTGTTTTCTATATTAATATAAATGTAATTTATCCCTGTGATGGCAAAGCTGAATTTTCAACAGCCATTACTCCAGTCACATGATCCTTCAGGAACCATTCTAATATTCTGATTTGGTCCTCAAAAAATATTTCTTAATAGTATCAATGTTGAAAGCAGTTGTGATGTTTAATATTGGATATTTTATATTGGAAAAATATAAATCTCTCTCTCACGCTCAAAAAAACAAAAACAAAGCAACAACAACAACAACAAAAACGGTAGTGTACTTGCACAAATAGAGAGTCAAATACTAACAAACATGGATTTTGTTGTTCCTTTTCCAATTCATGAGATGAATGAGACACCTCCTACACTAGCTTTGACTGCAAGTGACATAGACAGACTCACAAAGGTCAACACCTATCTGATATCAAAGCAGAAAAATTTCTGTTGCCATAAAGAAGAGGAGATGATGGTGGCTCATCTCTGATTGCTGTGTACGCCTGGGATTTAGGGGCACCTTTTCCGGTGATTCCCTGACCTTTTCTAAGAGAGAATGAAAAAAGCACAATAGATTAAGCGTAACAAAGAACGAAATCTAGCAAAGTGGCTGTGAACTTTGATTACAAAAAAAAAAAAAAAGCCCTGAAAATGGTTGCATTTTCCACAAAAGAGCTTTGGGACCCAGGGTCTGAAAATTGTGAAAAAAGTAATATTGTGCCCTGGGGTCCTGGCAAAGTCTTGCTATTGTGTCTTGACTTTGGAAAAGTTAACAGCCTGTTCCTAGGTGATAAAATATTCCGGGCAGGAGGATCCTACAGAGGCTGTTATCAAAACTTCCTGAGGCTTAATGATATCACTCCTTTGGGAGAGGAATTGATCATCTGTGTTGTCCATGGGAGAGAGTCACTGATTGCTTGATTCATCAATCATCTGACCCTGTCATCGATCAGATGGAACATTAAGGCAGGCAGCCTATCCACAATTTTGTCCTTTAAACGCCAAAACGAATCAAAAGAGAGGCAAAATAATGTGGCTCGAACAGTATCATTCAACAAACAAGACCATGTTTTCAGGGAAACGCATTGACTGGTTTGCCAACTGCAGTCTGCACAAACAACACAAGGCTATCAGTATACTTGAAATTCCCTCCAAATTCAATGAAAAAGATGAAGAAATAGAGTATTCCTTTCCTCACCTCCCAAGTAATTTCCTTCAGGTAATGTTAGAGGAGAGGGACCCATATATCTTTCTCATTTCGCTGAGTTAACAAGGTGGTGTAAGGTAATACATAGGAAAAAGAGCCATGAACTTAGCCTAGAGTATAGTGATGCTGCTCACAAACAGGGCTCTGGAGTCTTGGCTTTGGTTGCATTTTAATTACAGCTGTGTGGCATTTTAAACTTGCCAATCATTGTTCAAATGCTAATTGTTGTTTAATTCCACCCAGTCATTGTGCATGCTAACAAATTCCATTTCCCTTTTGGTTGCAGTAAATTATTGTTCATGAGATGATTATCTTTCATTAACTATTCACTTCGGTAGAGCCCTTGACCTTTACCAATATAATTAAATCTTTAACACTTATGGTGCCATAACTACAGTTCTGTCAGGACCACTACTGTCAAAATGATTGACACTGAGCATACAGTTTGGATTGGTGGTAAGGTTTTGTTCTGGGCAAAAACTCCCTAGGGTAAACAGAACATAAAGCATTTACAAATCATTATTCAAAAAGTCTGATTCAATGAGGAATATCAGAAAGCCAAGTCCTGATTGTGGCGAAAGGAGGAGTTGGGGATGGGGGAGGGCAATTTGCTCCTCAGCAAGTGATAAGGCCGCTGAATAAAACTGAATAGATCTATAGGTAGAAGTTGATCAGCTGAGACTCAGTGGATTGCAAGCTTGACTTACGTGACCTGCCAGAACTAATGCTATATGCTTGGTCTATGGGTCTTGGATATTTTGAGCTTCTCTATCAATAAAGAAATTAGTAGCCTACTTCTATTCAGCAAGGATAAATACATTTGATCAAAAGTTACAATAAAGACTTTTAAATAGCAAAAAGTCTATTTCAAATTAATACCGTTCTTTATTCATCAAAGAAACAATGGTTTGAAGTGTCCATAAAATATTAAGCAGAACAACTGTTTTGACAATAACACTAATAAGAAATGATATATTGAGCACCAAATCAAAATATTCAAATGATTTCTGAAGGATCATGTGATATTGAAGACTGGGCTAAAGATGATGAGAATTAATCATTGCATCACAGGAATAAATTTCATTAAAAAAAAAAAGGACAAATAGAAAATAGATGTTTAAAAATGTTTTTATTTTAATAATGCAGCTTTGGTAAGACTTTAACCCCAAACTTTAGAACAGTACCAAGTAAGTATTGGTCTTTCTTCTGGAATTAATTTAGCTTCTGGTTAGCCTGATTCATTGGGAAAATGGGAATGCTAACAGATTCACCACAACAAAATATATCCCTGCCTAGTTTACCAGCCTGACCAAGCTATTGTTTATCTGGTTGGCTATCTAGAATTCAGGCCAGACCAGATTTGGAGGCCAAGTAAGAACAGTAAACCATCTTGAGTATTACCACCACTGTGCCATGGTACCACCACAATACAATTAAGGGTATCAACTATCAACAACATGGAAAAAAAAAAAAAAAAAGATACGGACAGTCATAGAAAGAAAGACCCATATTTAAGCAACAAATAAGACTAGCAATACCAGCTCCAAATGAAAGTTACTGTAAGTGTGTATCCATGCTTTCTCGTGTTGAGCCAGCAATGCAAAAAGATCAGAACAGAGTTATTGCTACTGTGATTTCTACCTCAGAGTGTCACAGAGTCAGCTACTTCAGCCCACCATGATGAGCTGATTGCTGAATGTTAGCACTACGCATTACTTTATGAGATTAAATGCATTGCACAGGTCTCCGGCTCCTGCTTGCTCTCTTTCTATCCAACCCCTAATCATCTAAAAAGCTTTTGCTTTGCTATCTCGAAAACCCTGCCTGAAAGAATATGCTACTATTTCTATACACAAAGCCTCACTGGTATTCAAATGTAAAAATGTGATGCATTTTGAAACAACTAAAATCATAACAGCTACCATTTCCACGGATCTTTCATCTGTCTGATTCTGGTGAAACTATCAGCTAATGAAGCTAACAGATTTGATTGAAATCAATAATCTCAGGCAGTGGCGTAATGTTCTAATAAGGCACTTGAGGGGGAAATGGCAGTGCTCAAATTGATTTCAGTCCTTAATTCTCTCACACAAGCTTCAAACAGAGAGCCAATTGAGGACAATGTGAAAATGAGACAAGCTTCAGGATATGCTGGACTTGCTGTTTATGTCGGTACAGAAAAACCATTCTCTGGTTTCATTTCACTATCATTTTTAATCAGTATTTTGTCTTGTTGTCCAGTGAAAAATATCTAAACTATTCTCAAAACAAGATCAATTTACTTGAAAGGCTAACTGGTGTAAGATAATATGATTTATACTCAAAACACATAATCTTGTATTATATTTTTTCTTACCCCACTGGCAAACAGTCTTTGTTTTCTTTTAAAAAAAATAAAAAATAATAATAAAGCGGTCTGATAAGCATGGTTAAAATAAAATGTTAAAATTACAAATATATATATATATATATATATATATATATATATATATATATATATATATATATATATACACACCGATTTATTGTGCATCACAATCTACAGTGTGAAACACACAATATGACCTGTGTTGTCCGATTTAAAAAATAATAAGTATTTTGAGAAGGATTTTTCAAGTGAATCGTTATGATAAATTACTAAATTAAAAAGACCCATTTATTGAAAAAAAAAACACATTAACAGTATTAATAAAATTCAAATGGCACACCAATCTATAAATTCTGATTGCCTGTGATAAAATTAAAAATTGAAATAAAAATGAAAATAAGAATTATTTTTTTAATTAATAAAAAATAAAATAAAAATAAAAACGTACTTTTAAGGAAAACTTTACCATGAATTTATACACATATGAATTACTGTTATAATTTTTTCCCCCTTGTTTATAGGAAAGACTGAAACAATGTGCATGACACACTTTAATGTGAGTTACAATCCCACAAGGTAGCTGTATTTTTATACAAAAGTACTTTTAACTGAAATTCTGCACCTACTGTTTTATTTTTTTTTAGCTTGTTCTTACCGATAGTCCAGATGGTGAGGAACCTATGAAAACCAAAACTGACAGTCACAGTTGAACACACACACTTCCCCACAATCAGTGTCATTTAAATAGCATCGGGGGTTAGTCATTAGATGAAGACTTCCTCTGCTGCGATGTATTTTATTGGCAGGAAAATATATGGTCATCGCTCATTAGAAAAAGTAACATTAAAAATTTAGCCTAAATCATCTCATCTACCATTCAATTACAGTGGGGAAAACAGGATAGACGAACAGCGATCGATGCAATTCGACATGATGCTCTAACAAATAATATGAAATACACTAGCAAGTTAGCAAGTCTGTGGCTTTATAACATCAGCAAACTCTGTTGAAATCTATAGGACGCGGCATCTGAGAGAGGACAGGAAGAGTAGGCCAGCACTGTGCCCAGAACAATTAATTACTGTCAGACATGCATGAAACACGTCTCTGATGCATGACCTTGACTGGACCACAGCTGCGCACAGCTAGTTAGTTCTCTAAATGCACAAGAGCACATCCAAGACTTCAAGCAGCGGCAAAGTGCACATACAGTACAGTACTGTATATACCTAGATCTGAAGCCCTCACGAGAGCCACATGAAACAACAGCCCTTCATCAAAAGGGTTTTCATCAAAAGCGGTTTTTGAATGCTCATCTGATCTGGTGGAATCGTGTTCTCATTAATCATATAACATAAAGCCCAGATGACTGGAGGTCACGCTCCCCAGCGGAGGCCCGAGTGTACATCAACAACAGAGCTCATTAGGAATGCAAACGCTGAGAAAAACAAGATCCGGGGGAAATAACCAGTGGGGGGTGATAAATATGCCTCCCCATTACAATTGACTCAGCGTTTAGTAATAATCATTAGGGTCTGATTATGTAAAATAAATGGTTCCTTGTTTAAGGAAAACAATAATGATATTCATGGCTTTAAGTTCGATTACCAATTATCGAGCACGTTATGAAAAAACCCTTACATCACCACTGTATCCACTATTAGTCAAGTAAAATTGTAGCCAATAATGATAAAATGTCTATGGGAAGAAAAATTCTGCACCGAATTTTTTTTATTTACACATCACAGCAATATACAGTATGAAAACATGAATACTAAAAAAAACTTAACATTATAAAAAATATGATTACAATTATTATTTTAGAAAAATAATTTGAGATTAAATTTAAATTATAACATTATTAAATTATGAGCGTTATAATAGATTACCTTTGATGACGATGATGTATGATTGAATATCTAATATTGACCAATACGAGAAATAGCCAGTTAAATATTTAAAACACAAGTAAATATCTAATGTTGACAAATATTATATAAATTCGAAATATAATAATAATATCGTAGTGATTTATTGTGCATCCTTAGAATCTTGTGTGAAACATACAATACAACCAGAGTCTTGAGCAGTTTCTTTTCAGTGAATCCAAAAAACTAATTATCCCGATAAGATACTGAATTTTTTGGCTCATGAAATGAACCATTAATTAATAATTTCAAATTCAACTTGAAATAAATCAACTATTGTAACTGTGTTTTGTGACTGTGATGAATGGGGTGGGGCCGAGAGCCGTGGGAACAGAGCGAGGCCGGTGGAGTGATTTGGAAATGAGCGACATCTGCTCCACTCTCGAGTCTCGAGTCCATGGAAGAGATCAGAAGGTGAAAGAGAAGCTACGATAGTGAAGGATGAGAGAGGACTAGGCCTGGACTTTATTTTGTGTTTTGTTTGTGCGCGGCAGTCGAGGGGCTGTTGCACCGTTTTGTGTTTATTTTGTCATTAAAGTTTTCATGTCCGACGGTTCCCGCTTCCTTCTTCCCATGACTATAAAGGTTTTTATATTGTTACGGTGACTTTTTTAAAATTTAGTACTAAAATAATCATATAAACTGTACTAATAGAATCCACAATCAATAAAATCTAATTAAGATTCAATTAAGATTTCTGTCCAAATAACCATGTTTCAAGCAGACAAATTCTAGATAAAAGTCAAAAGACTACAGACCAACAATCCACTTTCCTTCCTCTTTCTCTCTCTGACATATTAGTTAATTGTTCGACTTGACTATCTTTCTCCTCCACCCTACGGGCAAATGCAGCACCCATCCGACCTGTGCGATAAATAAATAAAATGCATACAAATGATTTCCCGCTCATGAAAACAGACAACTAAATGGTTGATATATGGATTGGTAACTCTTTTATGAGGAGAATGGTGGGCTCAAAATTGAATTTCTGCATGATAAATAGCCTGCATTATCTCCCCTTTGCCCGAAGAAGCAACTGGAGCTACTTAAACAGAGTGGTGAGGACACTGGAAAAATGCTCACAGATGGACACCCAGAAGGCTAAAAACATTAGCGTGGTCCACTCCATCAATAAAGCGCACCCATCTCGGAAGGAAATTGGCCACTCTTGGCTTATCTCCCGTCTTAAAAGCGTGGCATAGCAGAAGAATTAAGTGACCGATACCCTGCTGCAGCGTACTTCAGGGGCAGTGCAACTCCAGACTATCAGTCATTTACATCGGAGAGCATTAATAACAGTGACATCCCTGCAAGAGGAAACTGTTTGAACTCTCCATGTTTGATTTCTATCTCTGTTGAGTGAAACAGGAAACGAAGCCTATGGCACAAACAGAGAGAAGAACAAATATCACTCATATATTGTGGTTATTTACGAAAGCATCACTTTTATGATAAACACCAAGCTAATGACTCTTCCAGATAATTACAGCTATTTGGGCCTTTTATAAAAAAAAGAAGAAAAAAAAAGAAAAAAAACACCCCCACAACTGAGTCTGGTTTAACCCAAATACAGTCTAGACTCTAGCGAGAGGAAAGCAGCTAATGAGGTGTTTCAGACGTAATGCTTGTACCCAGGTCATCAATTTTTCAAGTCATTTCTCGGATGTTGTTGGTTCACAGGCAAATGCAAATTTGCATGTTGAAACAGTCAGGATGGAAAGCAACATTTCATTTGACTCGCAATTTTCTGATAGCCATGCATGTACTTCTTCAATTCGAGGAGCATAATAAAACTTTATTTGGCCTAATTAGTTGGGACTTTATGTTTGAAAGATTGAAAACATGAGTTTTAGAAGCTGTAACAGTTCAACAAAGTTTTTTTTCCTCTTTAATAAACTTTTTAATTTCACTAAAATAGTTTATTTAAATTTTTTTTATGGTGCAGCAATTATATATATATATACATATGTGTGTGTGTGTGTGTGTGTGTGTGTGTGTGAAAAATGATGGAAACAACTGTTAAATTCGCCCAATATAAAATAGCACATTAAAAGAGCATAAAAATTATGCTGTTAATATTCAAATAAAAGTTATTAAATATTAGATAAATAAAATAATAATAATAAATGTATTTGTTCTCCAGCAGGTTTAATCTAAAATGCAGAAGTTTCCATTTTTATGATATTTATTTAGATAAATATCAGCTTCTAACAAAATGAATACCCAATATATAATATAGATATGCATTCAATTACATTATTCACAATTAAACAAAATGCTATGAAATACTGTATCTCTATATGTGACCCTAGACCACAAAACCAGTCTTAAGTCGCCGGGGTATATTTTTAGCAATAGCCAAAAATACATTGTATGTGTCAAAATTATAGATTTTTTTTGCACTTTCAGATTCCAGATTTTCAAATAGTTGTATTTCGTCCATATATTGTCCAGTCCTAATAAACCATTCATCAGTGGAAAGCTTATTTATTAATTTACTCATTTATTAATCTCAATTTCAAAAGATTGACACTTAAGACTGGTTATGTGGTCCAGGGTCACATATTTCATTTGCTCATGAAATAGAGACTAGGAATCTGATTTTCTAAATATGTAAGTATGTTTACAACATATCATATAAAATCAATTCAATCAAGCTGCAGCATCTATTAAAGGCATGTAATTATCTTAATAAAGAACTTTAGGGAATAGTAAATACTAGTCAAAGGTTGCATTCGATACCTGGCACACAGTTGTTGTTAGATTTAAGACTGAAACTGACTTTAAAGAGTCAATCTTTGATTCTCTGTCAATTAAGGCAAAATACTTGTGATTATACAAAACCTTGAAATCCAAAGCAGAGCTCTTGTTAAATTATTGAAAATCGCAGGCATTAACTTGATGATTTGCATTTAATGACCTCATCCTCTAAGGATGTGAACAAAAATCCCAGCTCCTTCAATCGAAATAAATGAAGATTGATATAATTTGAAAATTATGAGAAAATTGAAAAATACTCTTCGCTTGACGGTGGACCTTAATCGGGGCCCGGTGCGTCTATCTGCCTGTCCAGTGTGACAGACTGGTTACACTTGAAATCATCTCGAAGATTGAGGTGGGAAATTGGGTCTTATTTCCCCATATGCTGAAAATAATCAGAGTAATTTCTCTCTGACGGCTGGAGCCACAATTGCATGATGAAAAGGGAGATGCATAATAAAAATGAAGCTGTCCCATTCTTGTTCTGGAATGGGCAGGCATGATTGCCTGATTGCATACAGTCTACTCTTGACCTTGGAGCATGTGACCAAACCCAAAGAATATTTAATAGCAAGTTTAGTGAAGATAATGAATACTTGAATTACTATTCTGCTTCTGACATGCAATAATAGCATACTGCTAACAGAATAATATGTTATGCACTGAATAGTGCATGTAAACTGTATAGACTACCAGTTTACCAGTTTTTGAAGATTTTTTTTAATGATTCTTTTCAGCAATGATGTATTAAATGTATTAAAAGTCACAGTATATGCATTAATAATGTTACACAATTTTTTATATTTCAAATAAATGCTGCTCTTTTGAACTTTCTGTTTATCAAAGAATCCTGAACCACAGTCTCCATAATAAGCAAAACAACTGTTCTAAGCATTGATGATAATAAATGTTTCATAAGCAACTTGAGCATATCAGAATCAGATTTCTTTAAAAAATAAAACAATATTAAAGACCCAAACCTTTGAACAGTAGTCTACATTTAAAAAAGTTACTTATTAATGCAATTACTTCCAGTTACTAGTAATTACTGAAAATTAATAGTCAAACTGACTGCACTGCATTGTGGAATACTGTATTCAACACATTTAGCTTACATGTAGGTCATCCAAGTACTCTACATATTCAGAAAATGTGCATACTGTGCACAGTACACGTACTATACAGTGCAGAAATTGTAATAGTCTATTCTAAACACAACCTGAAATAAATCATCTTCAGCTAAAAGTGGCTTTTACAAAATGCATCATAAAACATGATGGCTATTGCCACCTAATTGGATGTGAATTATTAGAGCATATAAATCAGTAGCCTAAATAATATGATTCAGCTATATTTAACTAAACCTTGTTGAGCAGTGGAGGAGGCTGGGATATTTTAATAGCGAAGAGAGGTATAGAGGACTCTTGAACGGGGATGCTGATGACAGAATGTCTTGTATTAATGTACACCATCATAGCCAGTACATCTGGCAGGAGACACTCCATGCTTTTCATCTAATGCAATTCATCAGCCAATTCAATCCATCTTATATAAGCCCAGCATGTTAAGTCTCATACTACTTAAGATATTGCTATAGAGCTACCACACACTCATTTCAGACTAAAATACATCATCTGCAATTTCCTCTACCGATGGACCAAAAGAAAGAAAAAACATATATTATATCAGAATGAATAGTCAGAAGATGTTGGTGATGCAGAAAATGGACGGAATCACAGAATCCAGACACAAAAATGGAATTTACTGTACAACACATATTGTCACCAAATTTGGCAAATTTTGAATGAAAACATAAAAAGTAAGGCTGTACACTTAAAGTGCCCCGATAATGCCATTTTTAAGGTTCCTAATATTAATTTGGGAGTCTCCTACATTAGGATTACATGCATGCAAGGCCAATATTATTTTGGGAGTCTCTTACATTAGGATTACATGCATGCAAGGTCCAAAAAAAAAAATGCTTTTGTTTTCTAAAAAATATGCATTTAATACTGCCTCATTTTCCAGCGATTCTAAAATGATTTGTTTGAAGCAGTTCTGAGATTCAGTCTCTCTAAACCCCTTCCTTCTGATTGGTCAGATTGCCCAGTCTGTTGTGATTGGTCTACAGCATACATGTTGCTTGTTGGAAACGATTCGCACAATTGTCATAGTTCTGTTCGATAAAAAATATAAACATCTACTATTTGTCATACTTACAGGTTGTGATTCAGTGGAGCCAACTGGTCTAAATAAACTGTGTATTGAGCCATATTTTAAGAGCAAGTGTTTTTGTAAATCCCCCAATGAATTTACTGAATTTACTATCATCAATAAAATCAGCGCAGTTTCGTCTACTAACTACACACATAACGCTCAAGGTTTTTTAGCATTGGCCATCTCACTATATGAGGAGGACATGAAAATATGAACTTCATCTCCTGAGCTATTTTGAGAGTTCAATTCATGAGCATTTTACTGATTATTTTGATAAACAATATTGTCATATCATGTACACACAGAAATGCTAAGTTTTTCACAACAGTATGTCAAAATAAACTATGTATTTAAATTGAAGAAATTGGGGCAGAAATATATTACTATTATTTAGTAGAAAATACTTATCAAAGGAATAACAGTAATAATAATAATTTGCACTTCTAGACTTTGCCATATTTGACCACTCTTCTTTGCAGACCTGCTCAAGCTCAGTTCAATTTGATGGTGATCGTTTGTGGACTGCAGTCCTCAAGTCATTCCACAGATTTTTATTGGGGTTTAAATCTGGGCTCTGACTATAGGGCATACAAGGACATTCCCTTTTTTCTCTTTCAACCACTGTGTGGTCAGTTTTGCTGTGTGATTTGGATCATTATTTTGGAAGGAAACCTTCTTCCTATTGAAAACTTTCTGGCAGAGGGCAGCAGATTTTCCTCAAGAATTTGATGGTGTTTTTCTCCATCCATTTTTTTCCTTCTATCCTGACAAGTGCTCCAGTCCTTGCTGCAGAGAAACACCCCCATCACACTCAAACTCAGCTAGCATTTACAGTGAATTAAAACTGAAAACACAGTGCTGTTAGAGCAGACATGTAGCGGTATAGACTATACCATTTATTTATTTATTTATTATTATTACATAATAACCGTTGTTAAGCAATCTCAAATTCTCACCACCATTCATAAAAAGTTACCAGGCGAGTAACACATTTCAGTACTGTTGGCGCTCTGAACTATTTGAACCCTTTTAACTGTCCTGGAGATTGCACCGCGAGCTCGTTTAGCGCTCTTAGTACCATTCCGTCCATGATGTATTTAGATAACATAACCTTTTTGCAGTTTATTTAGTTAATTGCTTATTTCACTTTTTTTTCATTACTGACTTGCATGATTCAAGTGGGTAATTTTAGGCTGGATTCATTTTGGAATTCTAATTCTGGATTAATCTGGAAGAATCACATCCCTGAAGTAGAGATGGTCTCACTTAAAAAAAATCCCTCTTTTACACACACACACACACACACACACACATGGCAATAAAGCAAGGGAGAGATAAATTGTGCAGGGAGATAACAGATCAATCAGTCCTGAAGGCTTGACAGCAAGGGACAGTTTGTCTTATTTCCAGCCACCCTCAAGCAGCCAAGTGCTATCAGCTCCTGAGCTGTGCTGAACTTATCCGGGTCGCTTCGAGCTCTTGCTCTTTCGTTCTGATTGTCTCAGTCTTCAAGCCTGTCTCAATCTTCCTCATCTATAGTGTCCATCTACTTTGCCTGGCCTCTCATTTGTACCCACATTTCCTCTCTACCAACTTATTCCTTCTTTCCACCACTTCAGTTTGACTCCCAATCTTCCTTGCTCTTGTTCTACCACTCACATCACTTCCGCCTCTCTCTCTCCAATCATCACTTTATCTAACACAGAGCCCCTCAAACTTTACCCTATTAATTAGAAAATACTAATTATAACTACTATTAAAAATTTTGAATATACATGTGATGTACATATATATAAATTAAATATTTTTTGTAAAAACTAAATGAAATCCAGTTTATAAATACACACACATATATACAGCAAATTACCATTGAATATATTAATATTAAAATAAAATTATTAGCCTACATAAAAGAGTAAAATAATAATACAATTATAACAGGTGGTATTTGGATGCTTCAAATCAATCAAAGGTTATACTTGGCCTGAGAAGTCTGAGAACCATTACTTTTACACATCAGCCAATATCTTTTGCAGCCTGTCACCTTTCAGGCTTTCATTCCAGGCTGATGGCGCAACTTGTTTACCTGGCAGGGTCTGAGTGATCAATCTGAGAAGTGTAAAAGCTGCTGTAAGGTCGTGCAGACTGACCTGAGTTCAGAAGGTCTCTGTGTTCAGCATGTTTGTTTATATCGATGAATGTCACAGACCCACAGCAAAGCTGCTGTAATTCACATGGTGCCTCCATGGTCAGAGAGTCTTTATATCTGAGCACTGAAAGCTAAATATATTTTTTAAGGAATTTTTTTTTTTATTTTAATACACAATCTACCACTGAAATATTATTCAATTTACTATAATTTAGTTTACATAGATTTAGCTTATAAGACTGTTTAAATGTTTTTGAAATAAGCCACCAAGGCTGCATTTATTTGATACTCTGAAACACTGCAAAACATAAATATGGTCAAATATTATTACTATTTAAAATAAATGTTTTCTATATTACTATATTTTAAAATGTAATCTATTACTGTGGTTTATTGCAAGCTTTGGTGTCACAAGTTCCTTCAGAAATTATTTTAATATGCGGATTTGGTGCTCAATAATTTTTTAAAAATATTATTATAAATGTTAAAAATTTTTGTTATGCAAATTATCATTCTTTGATGATCAGAAAATGTAAAAACAGCCTTTATTTCAAATAGAAATATTTTAGAATATTATAAATGTTCCTGTAATTTTTGATCAGCTTAATACATTCTTACTTACAGGTACAATTTGTAAGATATTTGCAGTAAAATATCCAAAAACCACTAGGCTAGTGTTATATATTTTGTCCAGCTGATTACTAACAATATCTCTAATGTTTTCAACTACTTGTAAATCATGAGAAAATTCCCATTCTAAACAGTGACACGGGGCTGTGCAGTCATCTGTCAATGACGTTAGTTACACTTTGTTACCGCCTTTACTGACGTAGAAACCACATGACAACATGGACAAATGTGGAAGTAGTGTTTAGCGTCCAGCAAACCACTAGCTTGCTTCAAGCAGTTCCTTATTTACTTGTTCTTGCACTTTTTATGGTGGATTGTGTTACTTATTTATGGAACATAATTACTGTTTACCGTCTGCTGCTGGTTCTGTCAACAAGGACAGCTCCCGTAAACATAAGCGTACGGGCCAACCAAACGACCCAAGAAGAGTTTGGGACAAGAGGAGAGATAAAGCGAGGATCAATATCGGTGTTGCATTTTCTGACAAACTTCAACTAGAAAGAGATGCCAATCTCGCTTCTGTTTCACTCGACAGGTGAGTTGTTTTGATTCGTATCTTTACAGAAAAAGTATGCTATTGTAACGATTAACAAGGGGGCATACAAGTGGGGCATTGCGTCTCTAGATCCGTGGGAGGACGCGTCTGATCCATAGTCTGATCACGTCTTTGCATTGACTTTGTATGTAATCTACTCGAGCAAATCGTTGAACTCGCGTTTGCTATGTATGCCCAATTATTGTGTTAGAAGACAACTGTAACAATAAAAACTTCATATTGATCGGGAAGAAGGAGGCGGGAACCGGCAGACAATCAAAATGACTTTAATCATAAAAATAAAGACAAAACAGCACAGCAGCCCCACAGACCACAAACAAACAAAACCAAAACATAAAATAAAATAAAACCCAGGCCCGGTCTGCTCTCGTCCTTTACTGTCGTCGCTCCTGTTTTATATCCTTCCATCTCCTCCGTGGGATGCGAGACCGGTGAGTGGCGCAGGTGTCCCTCATTTCTCAATCACTCCACCGGCCTCGCCCCATTCCCACAGCTCTCGGCCCCGCCCCACTCGTCACAACAACAAATCCCATCATTCCATGCTCCTTTTTCGAAGCGTCATCAAACCACGCGATTGTTATTGTTTTGGTAGTGCGCCCTCTAGTGGCAGGTCCTACAACCTGTGCCTTTAAAAGTATTAATTTTGTAAAACATCAAAATAAAATTGTTCTTAATCTGTTTTGGCTGTTTATTTTCAGACTGGTGGACTGGAAAGACAGCTTTGCACTATGCACGTCAGAAATTTTTACATAGTTTATAGCTGTCATTTAGCTAAAGACAACTAAAAAAAAAAAGATTTTTTTTTTCTCTAAAATGTCTGATAAAAAAATCTTGCACAGTCCCCCAGTGAGTCAACCTGCATTCATAAGTCCTTGTGTTCTTTTAATCATGTACTCTAAATGTATGATAATTTTCCTCCATCAACAGTTTTCTGACAGTCTGACACCAGTCATGACCTACAAAATGCAGCGAACACTGCTGTCCGTAGGCCGTGTAGTAATGAATGTGTCAGAAATTTTACCACTTAATTACCAGTCACAGAAGACCGGAGGATATGCTATTTGCTGTGAACCTGTTTTTGGGCTGCTTAGTGCAGACGTGTACAGATTGCAGAGCAAAACTCTGATGACAATTCACAAAGGCGAATGGGATTTTGTCCGGCAAGGAAGGCTCAAGAGAACAGAAGACTACTCAACCCTTTATTTCACCTGGTATACAATTATATATATAAATGTAAAAGTGGTCCCACCATTAAATGCCATCAAATGGTCAATGAACTGATTAAACCTTCAAGCTGCAGCTGTGACCTTTCATTTCATAGGTCAAGCAATTAAATAAATTAAACAGGAAGAAAATATTGACCTGCTCCTATCAAGCCTACCAATGAGGGTCGCAAGGGCATTGGCCTCATTCTCATTTTCCACTATGACTCACGTCCATATGACATCGTCCAGGCTCAGCACATATTTCCCATAAGTGAAGACTCTATTAATGTCAAGCCCTAAAAATGATTATTGATAACCTACTGTACAAGTGCATCCTTAAGAAAATGATGAGTGATGCTACATTACACTGTGACAGTTTAAGGTTTGTGGGCAGAATCTAAATGAAAAATTATGTTAATGGCATAGTTCACACAAAAATAAAAATACTCATATCATTTACTTATCCCCATGTCATTTCAAAACTGTGCAGCTTTCGTTCTTGTGTAGAGAACATTGGCCATTCAATGAAAGTCTATAGAGTCCAATGTTGCTTGAACTCAATGTTCTTCAAATTATCATCTTTTGAGTTCATACAGGTTTGGATCAACATGAGTAAGACAGAATTTTTATGTTTGGATGAGCTATCAATTTATGTCAGCAGACACAACACAACATTATACAGAGTATTTTTCCAAGTTCCCCATTAAACTACACTGCATTATATCAACTAAATTATATTAAGAAATACCAGCGAATTATGTTATACAGGGTAAACAATCACACCATTGTCCACATTCTCATCAAGCAAGCCATAAATGTATTGGATAATCATAAAATAGTTAGATTGTGTATAAAAAAGAAAAATCCTCAAAAAATATTTGCTTTTAGTGCTCAAACATACAGACTTTCTAACCATGGAGGCACCATGTGAATCAGAGCAGCTTTGCTTTTGGTCTGTGACATTCATCAATATAAAGCAAACATGCTGAACACAGAGACCTTCTGAACTCAGGTCAGTCTGCAGGACCTCACAGCAGCTTTTACACTTCTCAGATAGATCACTCAGACCCTGCCAGGTAAACAAGATGTGCCATAAGCCTGGAATGAAAGCCTGAAAGGTGACAGGCTGCAAAATATTGGCAGATGTCTAAAAATAATGGTTAGTTAATAAATACCTAGGTGCCCAGAACATAAATGTGCATGGAATTCAAAGTCTATGAAATCACTTTGGACCCTTCAACAAATATGAGCAACAGGTTTTGATTCCACACCTAGGGATTCTTTTTGAACAAATGATATATAAGTAATAATAAACTAGTATTTAACATGTAACATTTACAGAAGATCATCTGAAGACAGAACTGCTGACTAAGTTTGAGTCATGCAAAAAAAACGTTGTAATCTACAATTACATAAAATGAGACATGTTTGATTAAAACTAGTGTCTTGCTCAACTGGAACTGTAGTGAAGGTGGAACAACGTTTTATTGAATCAACTTTCAACTGAAACATCTAATGTACAGAAGAGTGCAATATTTTCTTTCTAACTTACTAGTATAGAATTACAGAATGCCAGGCTGCATACTATCAGAAGACTAAAATACGATGACACCTACAAAGCATCACTCACAACGGCAACCTCTGGAAACTATAACTGGTTTCTGCAAAGGCTACCATTTCTTTTGTCCTGCTTAGTAATATTCTCAGAAATTAGGTAATACACCCAAAGTATCATGGTAAATTAATTATTCTCTCTCACAAGCTCTTAAAGCCAGAGAAGGTTATGTGTGTGATACATACTTCACCTTCTGTATGTATATCCATTTTTCAGCTCAGTAGCAACAGCTGCATCTGCTGACAGGGATGTATACATCTAATCCTCAACAAACTGGAACAGAATGACTATCCACCCCTGCATGCACTACTAGAGTCATGTCTTCTACTTCACACACACACCAGCATCACTGTCGCTCTAGCCGAATCTCCCCACCAACCAGAAAAATAAAAGTCATATGCAATGAACAAAAAAAAATCTAACTTTTAAAGCATCAAAGTGCCAACCATACCATCTCTGATCCAGCAATGGGCTTCAAGGTATGCTATTGCACAAGTGCACTATCAAATAAAAAAAACGTAAAATAATCTATATTTATTATATATTGTTTCAACTACGAAAATAAGTGTTGTTACAGCATGGTCCATAAAACTAAAATTATTATTCTGTTCGTAAATTGACATGGAACGAGAGATAGAACGATAGACAGAACAATAGAACGATAGATAGAACGACAGAACAATAGATAGAGATAGATAGGGCTGCCATTGACTCTCATTGGTGAAAAATAATAAGAAGAAGAAGGAAACTTTTGGACAGGTTTAATACACCGCTAGTGAAGTTCTAGGCTATTAGCAAGTTGAGATCTCAATTTAGCTAGACTGGCTGTAGTGTCCACAGGACACACAGAACAATAATGGGAGCTGACATGCCTGACCTTTCCTATTAAAAGCGCCTGGCTGTTTAATACCGGCTGCCTCCACATCTTATTAGCCATCTCAGCACCTTGCGCAGCACTACGCTCTGTGTCTGAACCCAGCAACTTCAGCCACAACTCGTTAATTAATTTCTGCCCATTATACACCTCTCTAGCTCGTTTCTGGGGTATACACATGCACATGTGTGTATATATGTATACAGGGCCAGACTGGGACACAATTCTAGGCCAGGAAATTTCATACTCATCCAGGCCACACACAAGGGGTCAAAATTTTAGCTTTTGGGGTACAACAGCTTGTCACTGGAGCAGTACTCGTTCTATCTATCATTCTGTCTATCGTTCTATCTCTCGTTCCATGTCAATTTGCGAACAAAATAATAATTTTAGTTTTATGGACCATACAACTCCAAAAAGAAATTGATGCTCCAGAAGGAAACATGACGCATTAAGAGCTGGGGGTGAAAAGTTTTGAACAGGATGAAGACAATTTTTTTTTTTTTTTGTTGAAATATATATATTTTTTCCATTTAGTACTACCCTTTGGAAGCAACAGAAGATACATGCATGAGAACACAAACACAAATATAGTACAATTTACCTTGATCTTCAAATTCTTAATGCATCGCGTTTCCTTTTGGAGCATCAATGTTTGAACCTTTTTTAATAGTTGTGTTTGAGTCCTTCAGTTGTAATCCGTGTAAAAGGATGGATCTCAAAATCATACAGTCACTGCTGGAAAGGGTTTAAATATGCAAAAGATAGTGGAAAACTGAAGAATATGCAGGAACTAGAGAATTTTTCTGAAGAACAGTGGTCAGTTTAACTGTTCAGAACAAACAAGGGACTCATGATTATAAACAACCATCACAAAACAGAAAGACCTGAGTCATGGATCATCCAGGTAATCACATTTTGAATAGGGTTATTTGAATAATAATAATAATACTACTACTAATAATAATAATAATAATAATAATAATTATATATATATATATATATACACATGGACTATATGTAAACATCTTTTATATAAAATATCAAATATTTTATAAAGTTGTTTTTTTGCATTTAGTATGATCTCTGTTATTTTGTTAAAATTATTCACATTTTCACAGATTCCCAAAATTTCACATGCCACTGTACATCTGTAAGTTTATTTAAACAGAAAACTTTTAACTGTAATAATATGTCACAGTATTACAGTTTTTACTGTATTTTTTATACAATAAATGCAGCCTTTGTGAGCATATTATATGACTTTCAAAAAGCTTTTTTCTTTACATTTTCCTGACCCCAAATTTTTATATTTCACATGTATAATGTATGTTCTTATCTTCTCAAAACGTCCAGAATAAATTACATTCCTTCAGATATGACCATTTAAGATGTATCAAATTCTGTTTCTAAAACACAGTCTTGCCTTTTATTGGCGGCATGGGCAATTTAACTTCCCGTCACTGGAGAACACGTTCAATCCTAATAAATCTGAGTGCAAAATGACACGGCATGGCATTTTAAGTTTTTTGCCCAACGTTTTGTACTATAAAATGAAAAAGAGGTATATTTGAAATCCTCACTCTACAGAATCTTTCTCAGGGGACGACAGACAAGCATGATAAGCACTAGGAAATCCATCATTCCTGACCACTTCCCCAAGTCCAACAAGGTCACTCCGTTGAAACAGACACTCTGACTCTGTTTCTGTCACCTCCAATGCAATCAGAACCTCCCCACAGTGGCGCACGGCTCATAGGTTTCAAGGAAATTATATTTATGAGTCGCAGACAGCAATCACTTTTCCACTGGGTACTACTGACACCCAGTACAATGCCACCAACATGCAGGCAGCCTGACTCACGATCATCGCTTCTTTGAGATTTCTAACATGGGCCATTTTGGGTATTGAGAAGAGACATCCCCAAACAACCTAACAAATGATGAAGGACTACGGAAAAAATGGGTCAAAAACAAACATTTCCAACTGGAAAACGGCACACGTGTGTTAAATTACTCTTCCCAGCAGGGCTCGACAGTGCGAGCATCTCACTTGTATTTGTGACTAAAAATAGATTTAGTAGGCCCTGTGGTCATAGAAAGTTGTGCATATATTAAATAACAAAAGTCTTAATTTTAAGAGATCTTAAACTGAGGCTGGTAAACATAAATTCATATACACCCTAATGTTTAATAAATAAAACTTTTAAAATCAATAAAATAAAATAAAAATCAATGATTTAATGAAATAAACGTGCATATTTGCACACTCTGTGCATTCTTAAGACATATGTCTTCATAAAGGTTGCCATGCATTTATGCTCAGCAAACGCTTATGATCGACTGCTTATGACAATGTTTATGATTTCCGTGTTGTAATATGCATTAGATAGTTGTAAGAGTGCATATTTTATCGCCATCATTTGTTTGAATGAACAGCTGGAAGCAGTAAAAACATTTAATAAGAATCCTGATGTTTTTGTGCTTGTTTATAATTTTAAAGTCCTGCATTATGTAGAAAATATTATATGTACAGTACACACACACACACACACACACACACACACACACACACACACACATGTGTTTGTATATATATATATATATATATATATATATATATATATATATATATATATATATATATATATATATATATATATATATATATATATATATATATATATATATATATATATATATATATATATATATATGTATATAAAGAGAATATAATGCTATCATAGAGGAAATCATTTATTCAATTAGCAGAAGCAACTCTGCTGTGAGATTAGTCTTGACTGGATTTTCCAATGTTTTAAATGAGTGCAAGACGGTGTATCTGTAAAATATAGGCTAGCTCAGCACCCTGGGTTGTAGCCGTGGCATTTGAAAATCTAAGCACACCTACTGTAGAGTACCAAGTGTAGCGGTAGTCATGACGGCTGAACAATAAAGAACAGACTAATGTATGAGGATTGAATCTCAACATGAATAACCAGATGAGCTGTTGACACTAGTCAACCAACATGGCAGTTCTGATTAAAGCTGGTTGACCAAAGAATTCTAGCTTGTTATGCTAGTTAATAATAAAAAAGCCTGAACTCAACACAGCACATTAGCTTCCTTTGAGGATTGCAGGGATGCTTTTCCACTCATTGAGGGAAGTCAAAAACAATAGCAATCAATTTGTTGATTTGTTGAGTTCCACAGATCAGCAAAACCTCATTTTAATTTAGTATGTCTAATACAGCTAATATATTCCATAAAGGCTTCTCTTCCTGTGCTATAAGAATGTAATTACTTTTCCACACTGTAATATGAAGCCATCAGCAATGGCCTGAGGCACATTAAAACATGTGATCTGCCATCGTGTGCCCTGCTAACAATGCCTTCAGTCCTCACAACCTGCTTCCATCCAAACCACTTCATGTGGACAGCACACACCTGCTCCTCTCATTATAATAGCCTTGAACCATATAGATTCCTTTAACAAGTGAAGGAAATGACGCTGGATTCCAGAGCTCTATAGAGCCACTAACTGTGGCTATCTTCTCATAAAAGTCAATACAGCATCACAGTCCCGCCCACAGCTGGTGCCGGAAGTAAAAATTCAATGCAATTTCTGCATTGGCATTTGGAGTATAAGCCATAAAAACGTAACCATACATGGTAGACTCAAAACCAGCTATGGCTGTACTAAGCTATAGTAGTAGCTGATATAAACGCCAAAGGTTCATGGGGCACTAACCTTGTTTTGAGATAAATGCCTTTTATTCACGATGTCTTGGATAAGTACTTCATTACCCACAATCCTGAAGAATCCCACAATCCCACAGTGATGCATCTGATTGGTGGAACTCGTGTAACTGTCTGGTTAAACCCCACGAAGGTCTGTGAAGACTGAAGATCATTAATAAAAAAATTAAATAAAAACTTGTGTTGCGTTTTTGCACGGTAGACTTATCAGTGCAATCATGATTTCCTTGGCTGCCATGATGGCTTTTTTCAAGGAGGAAAACAAAAGTGTTCAAAGGTGGGAAAACCACTTTATATAGGGTCATGTAATGTTAGTTGAGTGTAGCGTGTCCAAGGGTCAGCTTGTGGGTTTTGTAAGGGCCAGCATGAGGGACAAGACCTACAAAGTTTTGGTGAGTTTTTTCAGGGAGGTTGGTAAAGTAGCATTATCGTCCACTTTAGCTAGGCTACTGTAGCCTTCATGCGGTATGAGTCATATCAAGCATTTTATGATGCCACTGTCAAAACAATATTTAGCCTAGGCATACCTTTTTGTGCATTTACTGAACATTTGTGTAATGGCAACAACATGTGTTGACGACTGAGCGGTGATTGCAAGTCAGGTACAAAGCACTGCACCATGTTGGTGACGTTAACCACTTTCAAACATGCACACAATATATAAAATACACGATGATACTGAAAGAACTGCTATTACTGCACATTCACTATATAAAATAAAATTCACTGGAGTAAAAAGTTTGCGCATCCGTCATCAGATTTGGAAGTCGCTCAAAAGGCTCCTTCGCGGTTGTGGCTTCAGTCGAATTCAGTGAGGCGCAGTGGTTTATGGGATTGGGATGAGTAGTTCCTTCGCTCGAAATGAAAATATGTACACAGTCTTTTACTTACTCTTAATTTTTTCACTCTAAATGATATGTTGTATGCTTATGAGTTCAGCCGTAGCTGGTTATCCTCAGACATGCTCTAAAAGTCTTTAGATACGGATTTTTCTGATATAATGTTTTCTATAATGTCACCTAAATAGACTAAATGTGGCCATATGAATGAGACGTACAGATCTTTTTAAAAAAAAAAAAAAAGGATTTCAGTACCATGGACAACAGCATGAAAAATTGGACAAAATTCAGAATTTAAGAATTTGTAAAACTAATATCCTAATACATGAAAATTTTCAAAGCTGACGTTGGATTCAATTAGCCACATCCAAGAAATAGAACAGGAATCTGACAGGAATTAGAATCACAAAAAATCCATAAGTATATAATGCTATAAATTAAATATTATATATTGGAAAAAAATTATAAATAAATAATAATTACAAATAACACCAATAAAAAAAATTGTCCATCCATCAATAGATTAATAAATTACAAAAAAATTACATATTCTAAAAAATCTTAAAAACGATACATAATGCTATAAAATAAATATTATATTCATTAATGTTATTATATATATATATATATATATATATATATATATATATATATATATATATATATATAATATATATATATATATATATATATATATATATATATATTGCTTTTCTAGAATATGTATGGATTTTTTTTTTTTTTTTTTATTTTAATTATTTTCTAAATTTGAATCAGAATACTGCATCCTGAAGTGCAATTAAAAAAAAAAAAAAAAAACTGTATTGGTTAAAAGACCCTGGTTAAGAAAAAAAAGGATTTGAAATAAAGGATGGCTGTATAGTATATAGTGCTAGATATTGTCTTTGATCCTTCAGACCTGCAGATTCTCAGCTGACCAGAACAGATGTGGAACAGCCCACCCCATCAGCGAGAATGCTTCTTCATCTGAGCCATGCCACAATGACAGATCACGCGTCAGGACAGGCCTCACAGCTCCTGCAGCAATGGAGCCGTCCTCAACCAGGCATGCTGTGGCGGTGTGAGAAAATCTCTTATCATGGTACGATATGCAGAGGCACAGTCGTAATCAGGCTAAGTGCCATGTTGAGGCGTGAACCCTGCTGAAATGCCATTCCAGGCACCCATAAAACACTTTATGGAAAATAAAGACCAATCACACTACTAAGTATCGATCGTAAATTATTGTAACATTTGCAGGCATGCATTCAGCAAAGAGATGTTAACCATAAGTTATCAAAGTGTATGTGTGGCTGTTCTGCTTGGTGTTGTTCGTGTGTCTTATAAAGCAGCTCTTCGGATTGGATTACATGTTTCCCTCATATAACTGTTACAGCTACATTCAATCAGTTTAAAGGAACAGTTCAACCGAAAATAAAAATTCTGAGATAATGCATTTATCCTCATGTCATTCCAAATGAGTATGACTTTCTTTCTTCCTCGGTGAAAAATGATGGGATGAATAAAAATACCCCTAAGTTATGAAATTGAAATAGGAAATGTATAGCAGTAGGCCTATGTATACATTAAAGGCTAACCAAGAAATGTTAAACCTAGATTTCAGCTTGGTTATGATTATGAGCACTCATCCTAAAAGCTTTTCTTATAACAATATGTTTTCAGAATACAATCTTTTGGATTATAGGACTACACGCTTTAAACAAGACAGTTATCAGATGCATTATCTGACAATTAATTTATAAAAACATTTTATGCCATTTTTTGGATTTATGCATGGAATTGATCAAAAGTGACAGCAAAGACATTTATAAAGCTACAAAAGTTGTATTTTTAAAATCAATACAGTTTTGAACTTCTGAATTTTCGATTCATCATAAAATCCTGAAAAGGCTGTATCATAGTTTCCACAAAAATATTCATCTGAGAAAAAGATCACAATAATCCATCTGTTTGTAAGACACAAATCCATCGTTAGGGCATTTTTATTTTCCATAATCCATAATAACGATTCCTCCAGTGAAAAAGTGAATCCCTTGTTGACCTTTCATATCAAATATTCCCAGCCAAATATTTGTTTAAAACAGTTTTGGACTGTTTTCACTAGTAAACGGTGCTTTCATTTGTGCATATTTCTCTCCTGATTCAGACAAAACAACTTCTTCACTGGAGAAAGCAATATTACACATAGAAGGCTTGTATTTTTTAAACAGAAACAACAGTTAGAATGATGGATTTGCTTATTTAAAATAAGGCAATTTTGCATTAATGATGTTAACTGATTATTGAGTATTGTGGATTATTGTGATAGAATAGAACAGAAAACCTGTTTTACTATGCTTGAATACACGTACAAACCAATGTAGCAAAAAATGCTTTTACTCACAGCCATTCTACTGCCCTGCCTCGTTTCGTTCTGCTGAAGCACATAAGCACTTTTGTCTGTATTCTCATGGGATCACATCTTCTAGATTCTACCGCTGCAGTCAGAGGTAAAAACCGTTCTGCTGTCGCAACAACGCAGAGGATTTATCGGATAGGTGATACGAATGCATTATGGGTATTCATATTTCCAGACAATAACACAAGGGACTGTTTATTATTAGATCAAAAACTATAGGCAACCGCATTAGGAGAAGATGTTCTAACAAAGCTTGCTGTAACCCAGCCAAACCGCAAAAAGATGATGGCTTCATTCCCAGATGCAAAATGAGGTAACTTTACCGTAAAAAGACTTTCGCAAAGTGGCTGGATACAAACTGTGGTAGCAGAGCATCGAGTGTGGTGGTGAAAAATTTGATGGTTTTTGAAGAATGACAGTAGCAATGACAAGCAAGAAGAGAATTGGTAGACTGTCAGCCTAACAGACTAATTAATGGAACTGATTACACAGCTTAAATGTAACAGCATTCATAAATGTGTTCAAAGACTGACATTTAATCATTCATTAATGATGCAATGTTTAATTTCTGTATAGCATTACCTGTTAATTAAAGGCTGAAATGAATTAAACTGACAAGGATTAATAAAAGTGTATTCTGTAGTGATTTTTTTCAGTTTTCATGTTTTTGTTAAAATGTTCATATACGCTTCCAGTAAATTAATACATAACCTTTGAATATGTGGTTTAATTTTATACTTGATCACCAATTAACATGTTATTTATTTAGTTTCAATAAAATGAGATATCATTTTATTCAGAGTAAAATTGACAAAAATGAAAAAATATGACATTATGAATAAATATATGACATGACAGCAATATGTATATGACAAGGTATAATATTATAACATTATTATACTTTCTAAATAATCTATTCAGTGTTATTTTAGTATTATTGAGATACTTTTATAGTTTTGATAATAATAAGATTGCTAGAAATGCTTGTAGTTTTTATTAGTTTGTGTTGTTTAATGTCAATGCAATGAGGCTGAGGCCTCCAGTACATTCCCGTTTGCCCCCTCGGACTTGGTTGTGGTTTTAGAGGTGTAAGCTCCATTCGAGCCAATTCAAGATATTTTTGATAGACATCTGACCCTTTAAACTGTAGGCCCCTTAAGTGGCCTAAATACCTAAACTTTGCACCCGGTATGGTCAAAGCACTCTTATACCCTCCAGTGGGTTATGTTACAAAAGTTCCCTCTGTCACACCACAATCAATAGTACTGCAGGCCTTCTGCTCACATACGTCCACAGAGCTGCCCTGACGGACCGACGGCCTGTGTGCCATGGTCCCCCCAAAGTGGTCTTCCCCTGCCGTTTTGAGCCAAGGCTCACTCTACACAGGGTATGGCAACCTCTAAGGCCTTCTTAGCAGGTGTATCCCTATTGGACATCTGCAATGCTGCGTGATGGTCCACGCCTACACTTTCTTCAGAATTTACAATATAGATATGCGAGCCGCTCCTGGCTCTTCTGTTCTCTCGCCTTAGCTGTGCTCTTCGGATACACACTAGGCAGGGATTTGGAAGTCTGGCAGTGTGGGCACATCGTTCCCCAAAGCGTTCGACGCAGCTTGTGTTCCTCGAAGGAACGAGACGCTGTGTTGTATCGCCATACTCCCGACACCCCTGCCGGCGCTTGCTTCCCTACTCGAAGCTGAAGCCAGCTGTGTGACATGTGCTTTTATAGCTTCCTGCTCATTACATCACCCCGCCCATGATGTCACGCCCTTCCATTGGACAGATTGCACAAGATATTCAGAGCCAGTCTCGCCAAAGGCGTTCCCCAAAGCATTCAAAGCAGCGTCTCGTTCCTTCGGAGAACTACAGTTACATTCGTAACTTTGGGAAGTTTTTATTAATTATTATTTTGAATTGTAATTTAATACTTCAATTTGAGGAATGACGCCTTGTCAACTAGCCTTGTCAACTAGCTTTTGACTATTATTTTTATATTAAATGTCAGTTCCATATTTATTCTAAATAATGAATATATTTTTATGGTTTTAGTTTTAGTTACCCTCTATTAACCCTTAAACTATAAAATAATTTGAATAAATTACTTCACCACACATTACTGAAATGTTTACGAAAACCAAAAAAATTACAAATAAAAATAAAAAAATAAATGTAAAAAATAAATAAATTAATCAAAATTCTAATTTAAAGTCTATTAGATTAGCCACTTGAAAGGAACATTTTCTTTTGAGATTTTTCTGATTAATGCCATTTTTCTTTTCTATTTTTAATATAAATACATTTGTATTTTCAGTAACCTGTCCCGAAAAAAAAAAAAAAATTAATGTGATCTGTTCACTTTTTTTATGTGAAAGGCTGGGTTGGAAAGGCTGAGCCATGAACATAAAATGCAGATTCAAATCAAATAGCTTTCAATATTCAAACAAAACCATCCAAAAGGCATCATAATACACATAATGCATTTCTTGTACTTTTCTTGGCTTTGATGGGTCAAAAGGGCAACTATGAGGAGTCTGTATCCTTCGTGTTCATCTACCGGGCAACATTCCAACATTTATACCTACTGTTGCTAGGAGACATTCCCGCTAATGTTTATGGCTTGCCTCAATCAAATGGGAAGCTGGCAAATAGTGTGCAGCACAGAACAGGTATCATCACCGTAACCTTTTGTGTTCTGAAATCTCACGTCTATGAAAGAGGCATCCAGGGGAGGGAAAAGAAAGGTTAATTTAATGCTGAAGGAGAGATGTCTGAAAAAATGTCCTGCAGCAAAGACTTATTCCCACCGCATGTTTGAGGCACTTGTGTTTATTGGTTTGTTAGGCTGGGAATGATTTCTAACATTTGAAAAGTCATTAAATCTATCTGCCTTTTTAGATTTGGATTGTGGTGTGGAGAAGCCAATTCAATTCACTTGCCAAATATCAAGGACTTCTTTTCCCTGAGAGACAGCTCTTCAGTCACAGTCACAAAGCCAAAGAGCTTCAGTAGTTCGCTATGCTACTCTGTCTCTATCCTGCTTGTCAGTCCGGGATTCCTTATTGTCAAATTCATGAAAATATTAGCAAACAAAGTGATCTGATTCAACAGTCCCACTTGCATGACAAATCAATGGATTTCCATCAAATACGATGTGAAGGGTTTTCCAGTGATGTGAATGTGAAATTGCTGTCACAATAACCAATCAGAACAGAAGTATTCTTGTTATATGTGCAGCGTTCATGTAGCTCAAACAGTAGAGAATGGTGCAAGCGACGCTGAGGTCTTAGGTTCGATTCCCAGGGGAAGTGAGAACTGATAATTTGCACCTATGATTTCAAGTCACTTTGTGTTTTCCTAATGCGTAAATATGTGATGTTTAATATTCGTGGAGTTAGATTAATGAGATTGCACGGCAGCAACAAAAATCAAGCAAACAACAAAATTTGGCTGATTTATGTGAAAAAGATAGCTTTGCCACATGTCGTTTAATTGTGCTGATGTGTGTGAGAGAGAGTTTGTTTTAAGGGGGAAAAAAGCATGTTAATTAGCCAGTTTAAATTCATGGTGTACAAAAACATTCATTTATACATGGTAGATTTATGGCATCAATGTTTTGATGAGATATGTAAATATTTGTATTCATTATGCAAAAAGGCTTCCTAAACCATCTGTCAGTTTTGGGAAACCAAGGTCACAAGGCAAAGGCTTTGCAAAGCAATTTAGAGCAATATTCTGCCAATGTGATTGCTTTATTTGGCAAAGGGTCTGTTTGAAGTGCTTTCCGTCTGTACGCTAGGAATCTGTTTTCTTCCAATCCAGAAAAAAGCACTTTTACATGCTTACGGACAAAGTGAATCACATATAATATGCAGTATTAATCTAAAGAAAAATGTATGTTTGGTTAATCACCTGCATTCAGGAGAGTAATTAATTTTAAAAGCAAAAAGCCTTTGTCCTGCATATAGCAGATTATGATGATGGAAAACAACAATTAAACCTTTGTCTTTGTGCTGTTCCAAGAGGAAAGCATGACAGCAGACATTCATACCAGTTTGAAAACAAAGCAATTATAGAAATGTGTAGCACCAGGTGTAGAATATTTCAAGAGAGTATGAAATGAACTCAGTTGTGTGACCTCAAGAACCACGGGTCTGGGCAATCTGCTATTCGCCAATCTAACAAATCATTTTCTTTCTTTCTTTCTTTTTTAATATGCACATTCTGTTTTTACTCGCAATGTAACATCTGAGTTAACAATCATTCTTGGGTTTATTTGAGTAAACAAACATTTGTGGCCGAGAATGATTTGTTTCCTATGACAGTACAAAGAGCAGAAGAAAAGCAAAAACAAATAAGAAAACAATAAGATGGATGAACAACATAACCCAACCCTGATTTCATAAATGTATCTGAACTGAAAAACGCAGAAACTGATTAGACCTCAATCATAAATCTTAAATGCACAGAGCATTTCCTTCAGTAGTTTAATTGACAAATGTTACTATAATACAATTAATTAAATAAAATAATAATAAAACTGAACACATTTAATCATACTCTTAGACTCATACAATTCTACAGGAAACTTGCCAACTCACACAGAGAGCAAACAACACAAAACGAATAAAGACAGATGGACAAACTCGACTGCATAACAGATTGCTGAGGACTGTGATAGACTTCAATGATATGGACATAAAACAAACAATAAACTGACTTCTAAAGCAACTTTCTATGATGTCAATTTAACTCTTCTGCCACAAAAGCCTCTTTGAATTATCTACTGTACATTTAAGGGAAATTCTATATTTTTCAGAAAAACATTGATAAGTTTGATTAACTGTGATTGGTTTGATTAATCAACATACTTCATCATGTAATTAGAACCAGACTCAGAATATTGTTTTACAATATTTATGACAATCCAGATTATATAAAACCACATTTTTGACTATCAACACTAATTCTACTGCATATTGTAGCTTATTCTGGCCAAGAACTGCCCACTTAGACAGCCTTCTGACCAACATGTAAAATGACCAACTGTTGTTGATGAGGGTATGCAGGGGCAGATAAATCTGAAATCGATGCAGCCACAACAACAGACTGGCATGCAACAAAGTGGTAAAATATTGCCTGATAAAAAAAAAATAAAAAAAAACTTGTGCACGCCTGATTCCCGGAAGTTCCCTTGTGGGCAGCCAATTGGAACTGGCAGATTTCACCAGCTGTATTCATCTTTGCGTACAATATGCATCAGATGGTCCATAGGGAGGCTGTCAAAGGCTGAAGCTAAGAGGACCACTTTGACAACAGATATCAAGTTTTTCATCAGCCATAATAGAGTTAAACTACTTTACCAGATATCCTTTCTATGAATACATCTTTGAGCAATCTCAATAAACACATCCCTTGAGTATACAATATTATTTTCTTTGCTTCAATGTCAAAATGTTGGGCCTCCAGGCCAGACTGTTGGACCACAGGCATTTATACTTGCCAGACACAAAAACCACCAGAGAGGAAACTCTTATAAATGCTTTAACTATGGACATTTTATCTGTGTTATAGCCTTAAACAATAAAAATGTCTGCTTGCTAATTTAGAAGAGTTGAGTGCAATAGCTCCATTTTCTATAGCCATTCCAACAGAAGAAAAGGGTAACAAACTTTTTATTTACAGTAACTCATGCCAGGATGTGAAATGGGTGCCCTACATCACTGGCCAAAATGGTCGACTAATGCACACATAAAGCCAATCTGTTACATCGTTTTCTTACTAGATTAATATGCAGATTATTTGAAGAAGTTCATTACACAGTCACTGGAAAGAAAGAAAGAAAGAAAGAAAGAAAGAAAGAAAGAAAGAAAGAAAGAAAGAAAGAAAGAAAGAAAGAAAGAAAGAAAGAAAGAAAGAAAGAAAGAAAGAAAGAAAGAATTGCCACTTTTTATGCTATTGATTATATAAGCTCTCAGAAATAAATGTGATTAAAGTAAAAGACTATGAGAGGTGAATGTTATATAAAGTCATTTTAAACGAAACATACAAAAAATATATCACTGCATTCTACTAATGTTTATACAGTATATACAGTGATTTATCATTCACAACGAGTGTGGCAAACACTTTTTAGGTTGTTTCCAAACCTTAAGAACATCTAAATTAAGGGCATCTCAGTTATGCTGAGAATTAACTCTCTCAGAATAGTAGCAAACATGGGAAAAGGGGATCGGAAAAGGTCAGAGAAACAGAGAGGACAAAAAACAGCTAAGGTCAGAAAAAAACAAAAACAAGAACGGCCTTGAAAGTTTTGACATCAGAACATAACCCACCCTAATCCCAAACAATACAAAAGTGCATTATAAGACAACAGCTGCTTAAAAGTAACATGGGAGCTTATGACATTAGCCTGCTATAAATGACTCACTTATGACATCATACCGCTCAAAGACTGGCTTCTAGAGTAAGGTCTGATTAACAGACAGCAGGTGGTGACATCACCCACTACGGCTGATTCTTCAGGATAATGACCTGCGTGGCACATTAACCTACACACGTCCATTTGGATTAGTGTAGTCACGCTTGCCAGTTGTCATGTGATCTATCACGCACGCCTGATTCACCCTGCCAGCTGGTCGGTATGATGAGACTGTCACTGGCCACTATCCATTACAGAGTGATTCAAAAGGTGTCACAGAGATAGTCTGGTAAAAGTAAAATTACTCAGTTCTGTGAATTCTTACAGAGCACAATGTTGCTGTACAAACACCAGACTGAAATCATCTTTTCAAATAGGACTAGATTAGAAAACATTCCCCTATCAAACTCTAGCAGAAGCAATCGTTTAATGCTTTAGTAGGTCAGTGAGACTTGGCTTAGCTTCTTTAACTTAAAACTCCTAATTGGCTGTCAGGGCCTGTGCTAGTGGGAAGATAAGAATAAATAATAGTGGCCCCAGGCTAATGACACAAGCCCAGTCTTCATGAACACCGTCATCCCTCCGGTGTAATATAATAAGCCAGGGTTTCCACATATAGCCCCACATTATTTCCATTAAGATTACACACAGCCGCATACATCTAGAGCTATATCACTGACCACTTGTCGGATGGACACTTGTGCTCTTAAGTTCTCTGGTTCACTTCTGGGAGACACTGCAGTTTTTTGCACTATTACAAGTGACTGACTCTCCTCTTTGAACCAAAGCTTATTCCACAACTGTATAAAATCACATTAAGTTACCAGGCACAGGCTTCAAGAAACCAATTCAGATTAAAATCCTACTGTAGGTAAGTAGGTTGTAGGTTCAATCCCTCTATGAACTTTCACCCAAACTTACTCCAATAAGACTGTCCCTGTTTACCAAAATAACAGTTTTCTTATTAAACTGAAATGCAGTTTTGTAATTCAGCATATTGAATGGTAACCGGAAGGTTGTAGGTTTGAATCCACGAACTATCATCATCACAGCAGGTTTAGAAATTACTTAAGCATTAACACTTACCAATTGCATGCCACATATAAATGCCAGCGTGCATCTACCACTGCAACAGCCCATCTTGCCCTCCGTCGAGTCCGTGTTTCCACGTGGGTCGCTGTAACTCCACAAGATAATGCCGAGGCAATGGGTTTAGAGGGGTCTTTCTTCGCTCCAAAGGCGACAGACGCGAATCAAATACGCCCTTCCGATAAAAGCATCCCAAACACTCCACAATGTAGGAAGAAGATATGAAGAAAACTGCATGTGTTTGTTAGAAAAGTAGAACTGAGATCTAATGCAAACTCAAAGATATACGAAAAACACTTCACTAAGTTAGTGGAGAAATAACGGTAGCTCCAAATCCAGCACTGAAAGACATGTCAATGTGATCTTCCACGGGTCCTGTCCGAGAAACAAAGCCACCCAGTGTTGTTTACGATCTCATTGCTCCTCCCTCGCGAGAAAGAAACCGAATTAACACATTTTAGGAGGCGATGATTTGCTTTATTGCTCTGGAAGCCGCGGCGTGCGTGTTTAGTTGCACATGTAGGAAATCCACGGGAATTGTGATATTAGGACAATAATCCAAGCGCGCGTCCTAGGAGCCCTTTCAGTGCAACATAAATATGTATTCTCGAGTCCCTTAACTAATATTGGTCCATTCCAGTGTTAACTTGAACAGTCCGGGTGTAGAGGAGGACAAAGAAGCGGTGCATCTTGCACCATCTGACGCTCCAGATTGAATGAAGCGCACGCGGTGCTCCTCTCCGCAGGGATGCGACTCGGGTTGTTTCTCACGTAGCGGCTGGTGCTGATGCTGTACAGAGCGCAGATGAGGACCTGGACGTCCCTCAATGCACCGGATGAGCTCTCTGCTCCCTCTCTCAGTGGGCGTGAGAGCAACACGATATGGAAATAATGACTGTGTGGTGTTGAGGGGTCACTGGGCAAGATGTAGATATATAACGGGCTGTAATTGCTTCCTTTGCCCTCAGGAAATTCCAGGTCTGAATTTAAACGGCTCCCTCGGGTTTCAAAGTATACATTGAAAATGCATGTTCTTGTTAGCAATGTAATTCATTTCATAAGCTTCCATTTTCGTAGTTCAAAGGCTGTTTTGAAGTGATTTTCTCTACAGTAGCCTACCGTTTTGGCTGCTTAGAGATTTATTTCGCGATAACTGACTGTATTACCCCGCGTATTACATTGCCACTCACAATATAATAATAATAATAAATGAATAAAAATAGACACACATAAAATATTAATTTAATTTGAATAACTTTTTGCTTTGACTAATTTTAGCTATATATTAGCTTCCACTAAGACTAAATATAGTCACACGAATTAGCTATAACAACAAGACGACTAGACGAAAATAACTAGAATTAATTTTAATAATAGACCTACTAAAATCCTCCGAGGTTATTTTCAATAGGCTATAGCCTACAGTCGATAACTGAGCCACAATATTTTGTTTTTATGAAACGATATGAGTCCGCGGTGTGACACTGAAGTAAATATCTGACCAATCCGCGACTGACCAATCAGAAAAAAGTATTCGATAGAGACGTGTAATATTTTGCAATAAATTCTTCACATAGCCTACTACATATGCACACTTTGTGTATGCACTATACTTAGTATTATAGTGTATAGCATACTTTTATAATTGATGCTGCTGCATGCAATCTCTAATGTTTGAGTAAACACAAGCACAAGCCCACACCCACAAACGAATACACACAATTAGTCTCTCTATCAGTGTTTATGATATGCTTACATTTTCCCAGCAATCTTGAGTGGGAGTATCATGTATTTACTTTCCATGCCCGGTAATGACTTCATGCAAAATTGCAAACCCCTCCTTCCTGTCATGCTTTTGTGTCCTCTGGTCCAGTTCAATCTTGGATTCATTTCAATACTGTACCTGGGAAAGCGATAGAATTAGAGATTGTGTTATGTTTGTGTGAATGTTCCATGCCACATGACTTATCTGAGTTTTCCAGTGATCACCTCTGGACCTTGCATTTGCCAAGTTTCCACTATGTCCAAGCAAGCAAACTGGAATTAACAAATTCGGTGGAAATGCTAGCCATTAACCTCAACACATGACAGAAAAATAAATAAATAAATACACTACATAAAAAAAAAATGCCATATATGAAATTGACTATTTTATTGTTGTTATTACATGCATTTTTATTCTTTGTTCCCATGAAAGTCATTTTAACTCTTTGAGACATAGCTGTCTTGGATTCAAATCTATGCTTTGATTTTATTTCATTCACGTCACAAAATGTAAATGATCTAAATTGGGCAAATTGGGGCGAACCATTAAAGAATATGAAATTAAGGAGGACTGCACATCTGCTGTATGGGGAGATATGGATCCTTTCAAACTCCTTGAGCTACTGCAGATCCCCCAACTTCTGTCACTTTATTTTGGACACCAGACAGATGCACTGTGCTTTAGTGAGGTTGAAGTTGGGTTCTCCTGAATATTTAATTTGATCTGTTCATATTCCATCAGCAAGCCATCATAGGATTTTCAACCGCCTAAAACTCAGTGAAAACTCAGGACATTATTCTTTTAAAGGTACCCTTGCAACTTAAAAACGATCTTGTTTGACAGGTTTAACTCAAAACATTGTATACATTTATTCATGTACGTAGATGGTGATTTATTTGAAAATATATATAGTAATTGTTTATTTATTTTGTCCTTGGCCTTGAACACCCATTATGCAGGCTTGTATATTACCTCAAGTAACTCTATTTGTCACACACTGCAACTTCGGGTATGTGTGACTGCAGCAAGGTACTGTATATTAGAGGTAATTAGTTCACAAAGCCAGTGTTAACAACAGTCTTGCTTTACGCTACCTGTCAGTATGTCTTAATAAGTGTAACACTGAGAGCTGAGTACATAAGCTCCAATAATGAGGTGTTCAATAACAACCTTCAGAAGGGCTGTTCAATTACTGTTTTAATAAGCCAGTGATTGGCCCCTCTGGGTGTTTCAGTGCCCCCTTGTGGATGTGGAATAACATTTCTGCATGCTTATTCTGCATTAAATACTGCCAGCTACTGTATGTCAGGGCTGTCAAATGCCAATAAAAATGTGCTGATTTTAAAGTTTAACATGTGCACCTGGCCCAGAATTCCACATGCTCCCTTTTGAAAATAATACACACAATTATCCAAACGTGCAGACAGTAAAGTTTGAAACAGCAATGCATGGAGTTATAATTAAAAGTTATTTTCACACATGCACAACAGATGGATCATGTTCACCACACAAACAGTGTCTTGGCAACACACAATGACTGCTGCTGTGTTAGGGAGACTACGGCGCTTTTGCAGCTCACTGCCAGTTTTAATCATTCAAAACCTGGATTCCAGAAGGCCATCAGATATTGATGATAATTTCTTGCCCCCAGTTTGTTCGTTGCTCTGCAATTCACAGAGCAGACAAGAGGTGAAAAACTCTCAAAAATTGAATAGTTCATCCTAAAATGAGAATTCTGTCATTTACTCAAGAAACTATTTGAAACTGCTGGTAATAATTACAAAGCAACAACAACGAACATTGAATTAAATGTGAAATTCAGAAGTAGAAAAATGTAAGTATTATTATTGTTTTTTTTTTATAAAAGATACTAAAATATACTCATTTTATTTACATTTTAGGAAAAACTTTTTCACAGTGCAGTATTTTTCTTTCAATAAATCAGTATCTCAATGTGACCAGGTGCTGTAAAGCTACAAAAAGAAAATCATTATAAAGGTGGTCCATTGCACTTTTTTCCAAGCACACAAGTAAATCTGTAGACCATTATTTTGATGAATCTTTTCACATTTCACTCAACTTTCTATTCGTATTTGTTAAGCGTTTGCCTTACAAACACAGAAGACCCATCACCCCAGACATTACACATTACCACCGAAAAAGGCTGTTTGCACAGCCTCTGCAATTATCCTACACATTTACCTAGTGTTTTTCAGCACATTTTCTATCCGGAGGCATCCACATCTGCTTCTATTGATAGCTGCCAGCGAGCTCTGCCAGTGAACTTGCCAGTGAACTTGAGAGAGACTGGTTGAATGTTGTAAAAGTTCATTTTTAGTGGTTCCTTTAAGTGGAGCACTCTGAAATGAATGAATGCCAGAAGAGTGTCTGCAATGCAGGGTTTTTAATTGATGGTACGGTATCTGAACAAAGAAAGTGCGGCAGGCAGGGCTCCGTTCAGGTGTCCGACGAACCTTCCTTGAGTGTGAATCAGTGAAGCATTGGATTGCCCATCTCAGCACTTTAATATACGATGTTGCAGCCCTGTCAACTCTAATTACACATGACCACATCCAGCAGTATTGGGCCACATTCAGTTCAGAGGGATATGCTGCCAAAGAGCATGCCGCATGTAGCATCTGGTTTTTGGAAAACACAACAATATCAACATTAATGAGGAGCGACTGGGTGTAATTTAAGAACATAATGTTAAAGTCTCTTCAAGTAATGTTAACAACATTTTACTCACTAAACTGAAAACTTTAGCTTATGCTAAAAACCCATTCAGAGTTCCAGAAGGAAACCTGTGGTCAAAAATGCTAATTCTCCTCCAGCTTTTATAGGACTATGGACAGCTCTATAAGAGATCCTTATTCATACAGCACGATCCCATTAATACTCCTATTAAACAAGTGGCTCAGTTTGCTCCATGTTACCTATTTTCTTCCTTGATTACGGCACTGATATTGTCTAGTATGGTGAGCATCCAGATGGCCAGTTAGAGCTGACAGGACTAAATTATGATTGGGTTTGGCATGGCATAAAAGGGGTCTGATGCACTCATAACATCCATAACACCCCTCCCTGTGAAATACAATGACAAAGCGCATTAGGCCTATTTTTGTTCTTTTCCACCTCAAATTCTTATTCTCCAAAAGCATTTGAATCAGGGCCTGACCTGTCCTCCCATTATGGTCATTTAGCACTGCTTGCTATTGCACTCCAGACAGCCTGTCTTTAAGTATTAATGACTTCATCAGCAGTTCTTTTAAATTACCCATTAAGATGCAGTTTCGTCCGATCCTTTACTGCTGGGTCTGCTTCTTCTCACCAACAGCTACAGATCTCACCATGAGAGAAGGAACAAAACCTGATGTCTATTACGGAGATGAACACTACTTTAAGTTTCTACTGTAAGTAGCTGAAGGATTATTTCCCAATGAAGTGGCCCAAATCTGTTTCATGCCAGGTTAGTAACAGTAGTTTTACTTAATAAATGAAATTAAATGATTTGGAGATAGTGTGTTGTTGCTTCTGACAACTGCAAACTGTAAAATCCTAGGTTGTCAGACAATGCTATAAAAGTAAATATTTTGTTTTTATAGACAAGTTTATGCATCACATTTTTATTTTACAACCTGCTGGTTTATTGCTTTCTCTTTCCATAAACCACATTTGAATGGCTCTTCTTTTTCTAAATTAGTTCTTTAAAATCATTCATGCATGGAAAGAATGTGGCTGCTTTGCAGGATTTTTCACCATTAGAGACTTGTCCGCTATTTTATGCTTCCTCCTTTGTTTATTCATTTTTTTTGTTTGTTTTCTTTTTTTTTTTTTTTGTATTTCATAGACCAAAGACTGAGATGTAAAACAACAAATCTGCATATATTTCATAAAGCTTTTTGAAGAGACACAGTAAACCGTATGGGTTGTTGACTAGTTATCTGCCTTGTATCACTGATACTGTGTTACATTTTACACATTTCCAAAATATTATCAAACACAAATATGTTAAGTGTATCTGAATTTTTGTTTCTATATCTGCAGCACTGCACTAGCTATACACGTCCACAAAATATCATTGGTCAAAAATCCATCTCCAAATAAAAGTAAATTTTACTCGCTGGCTGGCACTGCATTATGTACCTCAGCAGTTTTCAGTTCTGCATGGACTGCTGATTTTATACAGACATTTTACAACCCCTAAGGTAAAAACAAATTCTTATTCAGAACATGTTCCAATGATACAAAAACACCAGAACTAAAGGATTCTTGCACTACTTTTCTGCACTACCTATTCAACAGGAATATAACACTATGAAATATTATGAAATGTACAACACAAATTATTTTGTTAAATTATGATATTCTTAGTGGTTTTCCAAAAACTTGCAATGCAACCAATGTAGTCTAATTTCCAAACAAGTCACTCGTAGGAGTTGGTTTTCTTTTAGTGGATCAAAAGCATACTCGGCTACAAACGTAACCTCTGTTCCCTGAGATACGAGAACGAGTACTGTGTCTGCTAAGACGCTATGGGGAAAACTCCTTTTTCTCTGATGACAGTGTAACTGCCATTGATTCCTGCAGTAAATGAAAAACAATGAAGCCCACCCGCCAATATGGGCAGGGCCATCTGGCTTTATAAGTGGGTATGTCACCATAGGATTCACAGGTTACTTCAACTGAAGTGACGACTGAGTCGTGCAACTGTACAGCATGGCTAAGTATGCAGTTCTCATTCCCGTATCTCATTCGGGTAACCAGTACAATCCCACCGTGCTATGCTTAGAGGAACGACTCATACTTGCCTTAAGCACCACAAGAGGCTCAAGAGTAATTTTGCAAGGAGACCCTGCAGGAGGTACTATGGTTAAACTCATAGAGGTCAGCCCAGCCATAAGTAAACATTCCAGGAATAAAAACTTACAGCCCTGGCACTCCATGAGAGCCAAGAACACAGGTAGACAAAGCAGGAGACTGGTTCTGCCCTGAGGCAAGACTGAGGCCATTAAGCAGAAAGGACATCCAGATTAGAGAACCTGGTGAATGTGGATGGCAAGGTCCAGATAGCTACCACACAGATTTCTGCAATGGACACACCACTAGACCAAGCTAAAGACAAGGTCATGCCTCTAGTCAAATTGGCTCTTACTCCCATGGGGCAGTGTAGGCCCAGTGAGGAGTAAGCAAGCGCAATAGCATCACCTACCCATTTGGGGTAATGATAGAGTTAATACATATGGTCTGAACAAAATTAAGTATGTACCCGAGGCTCGGTTTCAGGATGACCTTAGAGTCATTGGGCCCAAATTCCAGACAAGAGAGGCTCAGAGAGAACACCTGTAGAGCTCCCATCCACTTTACCTATACTAACACCATTAGCGGAATGGTTTTTAGCATCAGGGGATGAAAATCAACAGATTGTAGTGGTTCAAAAGGAAAAGGAAAAGGGCCCTTTTCCAACAGCTCTTGTAGGAGGGACAATATCAGAGATATGTTGCATGAGGCTGGGGCTGGTTTTAGGAGAGTAGGCCATGGAGCTGCTACAAGCAGCTGGTACAACTCTGCAAACCAGTGTTGGTTCTTCCAGCGTGGGGCTACCAACAGAACCCTGTGCCTTTGTTCCCTGTTTTGCCTGATTACCTGTGGGATCAGAGTGATCGGAGGAAGCGTAGAGGAGGAGGAGGTTCTGCCAGCTGTGGGCCAATGAGTCCATGTCCTTTGAGAAATAAGTTGGGCAGTGAGAGTTGTCTTTTGAAGCAAAGAGGTCCCCTCTGCCAGGCCTCTTCCCATTTGGCAAGGGTTGGATTTATTTGGTTTGAGGATCACATTATGGTTACCCAACACTCATGGTAAGTGAAAGAGGAAATATGCTCTCTTTTTGAAAGTGTTTGTGTTTTATTTTTTTCCGCTATAACAGCGGCTGGATGTGTGTGCACTTTCTGAATGAGTCTAGTGTTCACAAACACACTGCTGCCAGCACCCCGAACTGAACGGGGTGCTTTGAGGCACAACAGAGGCTTCTTAGGGGAGCTCCGGCTTAGCGAGACTTGGCACCCTCCTCTTCCTTTCCTGCAGATCAGGAGGACACCTGAGGTGCCAGGTCCAACACTAACTTGGGCCAGGGGTCACTGACATTTCGTGAATGGAGTTGTGGGCTTCGCAGGCTGCTGAGCTGGCGCTGATTTGGGGCAACTAGAAGCAGCCATAGATCTGGAGCACTTGGGAAGGAACTGTCGCATAGCCTGGGACAACTTCTGTGCAGCATTGAAGCATTCCTTGAATCCTTTGACCGCAAGTCCAAAGAGGCCAGAGGGGAAGACCGGTTAGTCCAGGAAGGGGACTTTGTCTGCATCCTTAATTTCTGTTAAGGTCAACCATAAGGTGCACTCGAGCACCACTAAGCTGACCATCTCTTCAGCACTGTCGAAGCTCTTTGTTGAGGGGTTAGACAGTGTCCCTGCAAGAACCACTCATCCAGGGAGCTGCAATTGGGCTCCTCCAGTGGAGACCACTCCAATCCCAGCTCCTCTACAGCCTTTGACATGATTCAGATGAGTTTGGCATCCATGCCTGGCTCGGGTTCGCTGTGCTCTGTAGGTGGCAGGGGGGTAGGGTCATTGATTGAGCCTGACAGCTCCACTGCGTCGAAGGCCGCCAATGAGAAGCAGTCGTTAAGCATGTCACACTCGCTCCCACCAAATGACACCAAATCGCTTGCAGCCATGGAGGGATGCTGGCTAGGTGAAGTGGATGTGGGAAGCTTCTTACTGAGGAAAGAACCAGGCACGCAGGGTTGGGCCGGCATGAGCTTGCTTGTCTATGGGCGCAGAGGTCCTCTGCCCTGCTGTGTTTTCCTCGGGTCGGGGTCGCTTTCTGAAAAGAAAGCTGCCCACGAGCACAGAGAGGATAGACTCATATACTCGCAATGAGGACAATCCGTCACCTTGAGTGCATCATCAGCGTGGGATCTCCATAAGCATGAGATGCAATTGCCATGACCATCAGCGACATGCAGGGGAGTCCAGAAAGAAATGGGGTGGTGTTTGCATCAATGCCGCAAAATGAATGGCGGATGGGAATCTGGAAGACAGGTGCTGCTGCCGCACAGTAGGCGGCTGCATGATCAGCCGAGCAGAGAGGTCTTGTAGTTTAAGCGAAGACCGTTGTTATTGCTGAAGGAAAATAAATCTTAGAATCCTATGGCAACATGCCCATTTATATAGCCAGATTGCATTGCCCATATTGGCTGGCTCTGGTGGGCTTAGGCTTCGCCATAGGCTTGTTCAGCTCCACCATGGACCAATGGTATTGCATTATTTTTAGTGGATAAATAACCATGCAGTGCAACTAGTGGAGTTGCAAAAATTAATGACTCTTATGTGTTGTTGATTTTCCGTGGATTAAAAATATAAAGCGCAAGCTTTCTCCAAAATAGATAATCCTTAAATCTTAATGAAAGGTAATCAAATGAAATTTTTAAGAGGACTCTAAACCAAAACTGTAAAAAATTTTTTTATCAATTTCCTTCCTTAAAAACAACTGAACCGCTTTTTATTTCTGTACATCTGTTAATTTTCAATTGGCTGTTTTGCTTATTTAATGCAATGACTACTTATCCATCTTCCACTTTTAGCATGACGTTCAAGGCTGATTGAGCCGTCTACAAAACATAATTCTTTTTTTCTCACCTTTGCACCATAGATAGAGATGCAGATGGTTTATTCAGACCTCTTGTCTCATTTCAGGGACTTGAGAAGCTATTCAGAGAGGCAGCATTTAAATGGAAATCTGGCTAATTTAAACAGATGTCATCGCAGTGTCTTTTATGTGGTAGGTGTTAAGAGATGACGAGCTAGGATTAAAGTCTGAGGTGACACAGTGGCACACTAAACAGGAGAGAATGTGTCTGTGTCAACCTTCTCTTAGTGTGGGCTCCGCACACACAAACACATGTGCATAAAAAAATCACCCATGATTCACACCACTATGCCACTCATTTTTCCTCCTCATTGCACCCGATTTCATCAGACTTGCATGTTTCATCTTGACCTGCACAAGGGTAGACTGACTACGACAGCAATGCAGATGAGTGGGTAAGAAATGTAAAGCTTCCGTTGTATACTAAGCTCTGACAGGACGAGAATAAAGATGCAACTTTGTCTTCATGAATATGGGTCTTCCTATAAAATGAAGAAAGAGAAAAGGTCAAATTTTAATGGTAATGTTATTTTTGTTTTGTTGTTGTTGTTGTTTTAGCACATAAACTAAAAGCTGCTATTGCAGGCTGATTCGGATGGTCAAATTTGCTTCAGTAGTAATTTTACATTTTACAACGCAGTAGTTTTACATTAAAAATCAAGCAGAAAAATTAAAACATTCCTTAAATGTATCTTTAAACTTGGATATTTTAACTCAAAATTTAAGTATTTTAGCTTACAGTCCATGTTACCTTCAATGTCTCTATATGCTACTATACTCCTAGACATTGAGAAAAAGTCTTCTAGCAGCTAGATTCTCCAAACTGTTTGGTGAAAACAGTTCGAGCACTTGTGATTATATCCAAAGTTTTGTCAAATAAAATATTAGCAATAGCAAAGCGAGATAATGGCTGTCTACAAAAACAAAAAGTCTAAGCACAACTAAAGCCTACTGGCTATTTCTGAAAAATAAGTTACATCCCAACTTCCTGTTTCAATAGGTCCTTTCAACATATGTTGCTTGTCAAGCTATGTCATTCAATCTTGAAAGCACACTTATGTTCTGACATCTCAGGCTTTTCCCTATTCCCTGAAATATGGGAAAGGTACAGCTGAAAGAATAAAATTCAATTTGCTCTTTAAAGGTCAACTTTCTAAATGTTCCATTTGCACGGTTTATGAAAAAGATTTCCCTTGATTTGCATGAATATTTAACAAGCCACCACAAACAGCTTAACCTGAGTATATCACGGGCTCCGTTTCTTACATGCATTCATTTACTACTGCCTCTCAATTTTAGCTAAAAAAAATCTCCATGAAAGAAATCTGTATGCAGTATGTTATGGTTTTAATGCATAACATGAAATATTTAATTATGCAAATTAGAAGAACATTTTGCTAAAATGGATTAAAATGCACATTTCAAAGATGCATTTTCATGTGAGTGGTTGCCTCCCACACACTCACCTGATGACAGCCTGGCTCCACTTCAGGGGTGAAGAGGCAAAAGATAATGCCGTTGCTGCTGGGGACTCTAAGAATAAACCACACAGTCCAGTCACAGATAAGGTTACCTTGAAACCCGTCCTCCACTCTCTCCCATTTTTCCTGACCCACACACATCATGGGCTGGTAACAAACATAAGGACAACCTAGGGCTTGATTTGCTCTTTACACTGCCTAGCCTTTTTCCCCTTCCTGCTGGTACTTTGTCACCAGCTGAAAGTGTATAGTTTTTTTCCTATGCCACTTTGAGCAACAGGTGCCCTTTTTGCTTCCTTCAAGGGGGCCCTGGCACAAGCATAAGTTTTACTGGGACTCTAACAGGAAAGGCACAGAAAGTCACTGTGGTGCTTTTGATTGGAAAACTATTCCGGACCGGGGAATTGACTCTTGAGATTGTGCTTTCAGCCTGTTAGTGCATGAGAGAGATGGAAGGTACTGTCAACTTCATTTTCCAGTTACATTTCTAAGTGTATTTAACAATAAGGTTGCATAAGTCAAATAAATGTTAGTGTATGTTATGTAAATTGCTCTACTAGCAGCATACATCCAAGATCTTTAAGTTAACTTAGTCATTTAGTCAAGTTAACTGTCTCTTAGATAGTAACCATCTGCTTTGGAGGGGAATTTTGAGGTTGAAAGCAGCTAAAAATACACCATATCAAATGGCTCTATGGGAATCTGTAGTCCTTTGAAGTAGGCCTCTGATGTTGTTGCAGATTTGTAAGTTTTTTTTTTAAATGTAGTTTTATCAACTGAAAAACAGTTCAATCAGCTAGAGAGGAAATATATTTAAAGCAATGGTTGACCCACATTTTTTTAATCATTTACATTTCAAACAATTCATTAACTAATTTACTTACCCTCATGCCGTTCCTAACCCATTTGACTTTATTTCTTATGTGGAAGACAAAAAGAGAAATTACAAAGATTAGTCACTATTTTTTTCATGCACTTGCAATTAAATCTTCAAAAAGGACATAAATTCACCATAAAAGAGATCAATGCAACTTGTATATTCTTCTGAAGTCATTGCAACAAGATCACAAGTCAATGGTTTTGGTTTAAGATTTGGACTAGCATAAAACATGAATAAATCACTCACTGAAAAGATTTGATTCAAAAGAATGATTCATATACAAATCAGTTATCACTATTTCTCTCAATAATGGCAGATGTTAAGATTATCAGTGACCGACAACATATGCTTTGAAAACTTGGAATAAAGTTACAAAACTGAAAAGCTTCAGTCCACATTGAAAGCTGAAGGTTTCAGTGTATCAGAACATTTTCATTGCTAGTTGTCATTTAACTTCTAGATTTAGAAGTGCGGTATTCTCAAAGGTTTTCCCAAGAAACTGAAACTCTGTCAGTTCCCAAACAAAACAAAAAAGAAAGAAATGCGTTTAAAAAGTTAGAAATCTTTTTAAAGTCATTATCAGTGACTTGAGATAGAGTTTCCAAAAAAAAAAAAGCCAATTACTGACGTCAAGGGCCATCTCAAATAAGCCCCAGTCGTGTATGAAATGGCTAAATGTTGCAAAGACTTTAAAGTAAATTTGATATTCTGATTAAACTGTGAAACGACTCTCAGATCAGCCTGAATAAATTATATTTAAAGTGACACTTGAAGGAATAGCGTTGCAGAGTGTTTTTTTTTTACTGATTTCATTGTCTCAACATCTCTCATTTACAAACCTGGGATTAGTTGCCATGGATATCCATACACGGATCTTAGGAGGACAAGGTCTTATATTGAAATAAGCAATGAGAATTATTTTTTATTTCTTGTGCCCCTTTCGGGTTTACAACACAGCAAGAGTTGAAGTGGCATTTGCGCATGTCTAGGCCTTCTGTGTACACTACATGTGATCATATGTTTCTGTACAATCAGACACTGAAGCTTCGACAATCTGCAAGGGTGAAGTCATGATAACACGTAGAAAGATGCCGCAAAACTCCAAACCATATGCAGCTAAGCGTATGGTTTCTACAGAAAATGATTATTGAGTCAGCATTTGGATTGGATGTCTAATTTCTCCAAAATTTCTCCTAAATTCTTAGCTAACACTTTTGGTGTGTGACGTATATCAAACCCCCCCACACAGGAGCACATCATTATCTGTGAGCCTAGAGTAGAGGTAGCAGAAAACACTAGTCCTCTGAGCAAAAGGGCCAGTATAAATAAGAACCACTGCCCTGATCTTGCCTCAGATTCACAATGGATCATCCACAAATACTTTTCTGTAAACACAATCAAAGTGGTCTGTGCAAGAATCAATCATTTATGATGACTTAAGTCAACAATATTGGCAAAGATTAATAAAATGGTCTAGTAAACTTTGCAGCACATATTATAAGGTTTATATTTGCTGTATTTTTGGACTCTCTTGCTGCCGCAATAATTTATATCAATTTAGAAAAGGGGCTTTTAAAGGAGCTCTGGCCAACAGATGACACATCGCCAGCATTCCTCTAGTGGCCTTGGAGATGTTTTAACAATGAAACATTGCAATTGCAGATGTGTGCCCTATCTACAGACAACAAGTTCAATCTCTCTGTCAGGCAATGCACTGATAAAGATAAAAAGCAAACATTCATCTGCTGTCTAGCTGTCTTTGTCTTTATAACTCTTATGTCCTGTCTGCACTAAGAGTGAGAAACGTGACAGAACTAGACAACTTAATGTGCCAACCCGATCTCACGGCAATTTGTACATATTTTATGAGGTGGCTAATTCGTACGAATTTGTACGACCACATTCGTACAAATTCATAATATTTTTGTCAAATTATACGTATTTTACGAGTTGCACAATTTGTATGAATTTGTACGATTGACCTACACCTAACTCCGTCCCTAAACCTACCCATCACTGGGGTTTAGACAAATCGTATAAAATCGTACGAGTGAGGTCGTACAAATTCTTACGAATTAGACGCCTCGTAAAATATGTACGAATTGGTCATGAGATAGCGTTGAATGTGCATACATTAGACAGATTCTTTAAATAGCACTGAGCATCAAAAGCAGCTTCCATAGAAAAAAGTATGAAAAAAATATGCTATTGCCAAAATATATATATGAAAAAAAAAACAAGGCTTTGTTTAAAGCAAAATACTGTTGAAATTGAAGTTGCAGCCACTGTGGCTCATTTATAAAACATAAATTACTCACTGTTGAAAGTGTGCAGACCAAATACTCTTCATTTTGTCTTTAGATGCTCTACACAGACAAAATAAACTGTTTGTAAACTATCACCAGCAGATTCCTTATTCCTTACAGATGGTAGTTAAGAGTGGCCAATCATCTGAATCATTCAAGTAGTTCACACAAAAATTTCTCAGCATTTACTTAACCTCATTTTGTTTCAAAATTGTATGACTTTCATTCTTTTCTGGAAAACAGAATAGATATTTTGAACATTTTCATCTGTTTTTGTTACTGTTATGGAAGTCAATCAGGCCCAACACTTTCAAACTCCAAGAAGGACAAAGACAGAATGAAATTTCCCCGTGAGTTGTATATTGTAGTTCCCCTGAAGTGACACAATCAATTTGTGTGATAAATATTTTGATCAAATAAAGCCAAAACATATAGAGGAACTGACATAATTTTTTTTTATGGTCAATTATTAATTTAAATTGTTCTTTGTACCTGGTTTGTTATTGGTTCACACTCTAACCATCTAAGCTCTAACACAACTAAGATGTCAACTCCACCCGTGAATACTACTGTATGAAACTGGACAAGATATTAACCGTAAATAACCAGCTTGAACCAGTTTGAAACCATGTAGATTTTTTACCTGTCTTGTTTGCATTTATACATTTCCAAACCTCCATCTGTCTTAACAGCACGGTCCTCCACCACCATGACTACACTAGTCGAAATCAAGAATGACGTGAGTCTACATCAAACACGTTCGTCCAAACGCACCTTAACTGATGACCTGTACACCACATTCAGCTCTCCTGTGGCCTGGATCCTCGTGCTGGCTCTCGTTGTAACCTGGTCGACCGTGGCTGTCATAATGTTTGGCCTGCTCAACAGCAAGGGTCTTGAAGGTAGGTCCAGGGCTCTTATATTGGTCTAATTCCCTTCGATGGGGAGTTATTTTGGTACAGTTGTCCCTGAGAGATTGTAGCTTGGGCGCAGAAGTCAATTTTTACATGATTGGGGTGTTTATATTATTTATTAACTCTCAGCTTAAAGTAAAACATGACTCAGATGAGGAGTTGGATGTGCGGATGAGTTTTTATGATTTGATAAAGCACCAAGCTTGTTTTCTTGCTGGAAGTTTATCAGCAGTGCCACAGAGCAAACTTGTGAGGCTTCTAAGACCAGGAGGGAGGGAAATTGACTGGTTCCTGATAGCATTGACAGTGACAAGGATAGATAGGGTGTTCTGTTGGCCAGGCTGCTATCAGCATTCACATGGAGTCAGAGAAAAGTCCTTGTAAGACACCGTTTTACTTTGTATTACCACCAGATGATTCAGTACTTTACAATCCATTCCTGACGAAAAGAAGATTATAGAACGACTGTTTTTGGTTCTGAATTGCTTGAAGCAGCAGCCATTTGCTTCTCAGTGTGATTAACTTTCATAATAAATAGTAAGATAGTTTAATAAAATTGTCATTGTTTAGATGGATTTATTACAGTCATTGAGAACACATCTCATTCACAATTCATTCCATCACTAGGTCTTAGAACACAAACACATAAACCCATTTTTTCAAGTATTTCAGAAAGGAAATATTAGACTTTCATGTCATGTAGTTCACTACATGATTGCACTGCCCCAAATTAGGCTTCACATTTACATTTACTTATTTCTAATAAGTTTCCCTCCTTTTTCAATCCTGTCCATCACCATGCTTATCCTGTTGCCACCCAATAAAAACCCCATACATTATACTGTGACGACCCCGGTTTACAACCTGGTAAAGTCTCTCTGCCTGCAGTTCGGTGCTAATGCCAGTTGTGTGTGCGTTTGTGTGTTTTCCTGCATGCAAACAAGAAACAACTGTCACTCTCATCTCAAAATTTACTGAACCATGTAATCTGTCATGGACACAACATCACTTCCTCTAGAGTCTAGATTGTCTTGCATTCCATTCAGTGTGACACTACACCTTTGACTTTGTGGTATTGGTGAAATGAATTCTGGGACTAAGTTCACTTTGAAAGCAGATTGCACAGTGCTTTGTTTCAGATCGAATATTATATTTACTTCAATCATTTCCATAAAAAAACAAATCTCCTATGGATTTTATTGCATTGAAATGCAACATGAAACTAATTTCAGCTCAAGAGACAAATAAATCTGTTTACTTATTAGCCTATATTTAAAAATATGTAGGCTAAGTTTATCACAAACATCATAAATTTAGACCTCATTTCATATGGGCTTTTATGAGGGACATAAAACAGTATGACATCATAACAATGCTTCCGACAGTACTTTCATCAGGAATAAAATAACATAAATGGGATGAACACCATTTTGATTCTAAGTGCAAAATGGCCCTAAAAAAAATCATACACATGCTGCAGTGATGTTAACAAGAATCTGAAATTCTCAAAGCAAAAATATACTGGACTTTTTAACTCAAAAAGTGCACAGTATATCATTTCAGAGACTTAAAACCATCATTTTATTTGAGCCAGCATGACATCAATAAGCTTTGTGCCAATTGCTCCATTCCACCCTATGATACTCAACATCCATGTGTTGACGTCTACTTTGCGATATTGCTTTCAATAAGCCTCAAATTATTATCTTCAATCAATTAATTTTACTCTAACATCGATAACTATGCTTTGAAAGCACTGAAGCGTGACTTCGTTTATTAACTGTTCTGTATTGAACGGCAACACCTCTTTGCCATGCACAATGATTTTAATTCTTTTTTCATTAAATGCATTGAGCAAAACAATAATATTTCACCAGTAGAATATTAAAGAATTATTCTATGTTGCAGATAAGGAATATATACTTTAATTTCCCTCTTAAAGAAGATATAAGCCTGGAGAATTGGGCTACACAATATAGAATCTTATACTATCTATACTTTTTTTCCTGCATGCCATGTGCAGGGATCCAGATTAAAAAGAAAGAAAGAAAGAAAGAAAGAAAGAAAGAAAGAAAGAAAGAAAGAATCCAGATTAAGAAAAAGATTTCTGCATTGAAACAAAGAGCAGGCATGTTCCTTTATCATCATAGATCAGACAGAAACCAGCACATTTGTGCTCTGAACTCTCTGCACTTTGTCCTCAGGATAAGTTAAAAACATCAAGGCATTCATTCAGTTTGAGCTCACTGTATCTTAATTTAAGCATTCATCTGCATGGCTTTGTGTCTCTTTTCTTGATTTCAATGGTTCAGCAGCATTGCCCAGAGAAAACGGTCTGTCTATTGGAATTATCTTTTATAGATATCCAATTTATCTTTTTTTTTTCTCTCTGTAGGATTGAAACAAACGTGACACAAAAACAGATAATTATTGTGGTTATAAAGCATGTTAGATTATTGGTCTAATTTTAAATAGCAGATTTTGGCATCTTGGCAAATCTGATCATCTTGAAACACAGCTGAGAACTCTAGAGGGGTCACGTGTGAGATTACAGGGTCTTCACATTTGAGAAGCAGAAGACATAAGTAAAAGTTTGAATTTTCTCTCATTGTATTCTTATAACTGTCTAGAGATATATAAAAAAAAAAAGTTTAAAAAAAAATCGCAATTGTAATTTTCCTTTCCTGTGAGTTTACGTCACACTCAAGCACCCAAAATTTTTAAATGTTTTCAGTTTTGAGTGTGAGCGCTTAGACGGCAATATGAATTTCCATGAACTAGGTTAAAAAGTTAATCAAACCAATGTCACTGAATTCATCAGTATTGCATTAGCATTTCTAGGTAAAGGAGATGTCACAATAACGTTATGAGGCTTGAATTTCAATGCAGGCGTAAGCAGATGTGTGATAAAGAAAAGAGTGTGACAATTTCATTTGATATGAACCAGTAAATGCTCTAAAAAAAAGAGACCATATAATACAGTGACTTATGTAACACATTCACACGTATGTATCCTGCCTCTTACATCAATGTTAATGTTTGTGGTTTCATTTACAGTCAGCCGAAAGTGTTTTTGTAATCTCTGTGACATGTCTCTTTTCACACCTACCCTGTGATTTTGTGCCATAAGTGTATTGTGTTTTATTTATAATGGTGGCTACATTATCCTGCCTAGAGTTTGGAGCGTGTTCAGTGAGGACGACCCAATGAGAGCATGTGTGTATATAACCTTGTGTGTGTTATTATCCCACACCTCTGCTTCTGTGTCTCTCATCCTTACAGGACCCCAGCCACACCATGTCAGGAAAACATTAAAGGAAGCAGCTAGCCTTAGAGGCAAGCCATCTTATATCTTACACATACAGTAGTGGTCTTGGTAGGCAAAACATTTGAAGTTGTTATTTAAATGACTAAAGCAAGGTCATTGTAAGGTATTAAAAATGTGACTAGAAAAAAAACTAATTAACTGTAAATTTAATTCAGTCATCCAGAACAGCATCTTCCAGCAGCATTCTTAAGAGATATAAACCCTTTACAATGTCAAGGTGAATGTATTTGTAGATCTATAAATGTGATGTGTGCAATTTTCATTGGCCCTAAAATATTGACTCCTTTCCCAATTTAATTTGGAAAAAAATAAGTAATTCACATGTCGATTCGGCAGAAAAACATTGCAATCAATGGTGAGACTTCTGTTTGCCTGGTTTTTAAACACCTATTTAATTACTTACATTGAAAGAAATAACAAATTTCAACAACTGATATAATGAATTATGATTAAGCAATATCAACCTAATAGACTTTTTAGATTTACAATGTTTTGAAACTAAAATAGCTTTACTGCACATCTAATGTAAATTCACAAGCTGATTTTAACACATTCTTGAGAATTTTATAATGGCTACAAATAGCTGGCAGCCAGAATATTCTATAATCAAATACTAATTTATTCTAATGGGGTAGTAAACATCTGGTAAAATGGCTATAACTCGGGTCATGCTGTTTGCCTGCTAATAACTGCAACCAGACAGGCACTTCATGATGATGTGTGAAATATGAGTATTCCTGTCAAAGAGCAGTGGAAAGCAGGAAAACTCAAGAGTCTCCCTAAATGAAAACACGTTTTTCTGACTTGGCATTTATATTTGTATCGGCATATGCAAGCATACACCTAGCTTGTTTTATGTGGATGTTCAGCCTTTTTCAGTGCAGAATTTTACACTGCAATCATTAGGTGGTCTTACTGAAGATGCCATTCAGGAATGATACACTGATAATCTGAAAACAAAAGCAGCATGCAGTACATTGACAAAAGTATATACATTATAACACCTGCTTCTGATACAATTATTTGGCTATTGCAACTAGAAAACTCTACATTTTCCAATGTTTTTACATTTAATACATAAATAATTTTTAATTTCTACTATCTATTCACTGTAAGAGCAAGATATATCTGTATAGAGAAGCAAATAAACATATATATATATATATACACACACACACACACACACACACACACACATACAGTTGTGCACATAAGTTTACATACCCCTTGCAGAATATGATGCAAAATGTTCATAATTTTAACAAAATAAGAGGGATCATGAAAACTGCATGTTATTTTTTATTTAATACTGTCATGAATAAGTTATTTCACATTACAGATGTTTATATACTGTACTCCACAAGACAAAATAAAACTGAATTTATAAAGATGACACCATTCAAAAGTCTACATACCCTTGGATCTTAATACTGTGTGTCATTTCCTGGAGTTTAACTGCCTGTTGTTCTTCTGAAAAATCCCCAGCTCCTGCACATTCTTTGGTTGTCCAGCATCTTCTGCATATTTCACCGCTTTTTCAGCAGTGACTGCATGATTTTGAAATCCATCTTTTCAAACTAAGGACAATTGAGAGAATCACCCTCCGGCTCTTAATGCATTGTGTTGCCTTCTTGAGCATCAATAAATGTTTTGACCTTTTGTAATTCTTATGTATGAGTCCCTCAATTGCCCTCAGTTTGACTGCTGGAAAGTGGTCAAATATGCTGGAAAACCAAAGTATGTGCAGGAGAGGATTTTTCTGAAGAGCAACAGACAGTTGAAATGTTCAGGACAAACAAGGGACTCGTGAACAACTAACAAAACTTTGTAAATTTTCATTATCCATCCATTTAGCAACAAATATGACCATTTTGCATATTCTGCAAGGGGTATGTAAACGTATGTGGACAACTGTATATATATATATATATATATATATATATATATATATATATATATACATAACAAGTGAACAAACTGTCAATGATTTTGAAACCACAAATGGTTAAAGCATTCACTTTTCACATACTTTTGGCCATTTAGTGTATTTTGTTAGTAATTATTTTTGCACTGTATGATATAGAGATAAATATTTTTGAGTGGTTTTGAGCATTGAGATTCAAAAGACTGTGAAAGGTTTGAGGTTTTCTCTGTTGTTAGAGCTGGTTTAAAGAGAGGTTTGAGTGAACGTATGTTGAATGCATTGAAACGTGTCTTAAGATGCCCTGTCTAAAACATGCTTTTAGGAGGTATTCAGCACATCAGCCCTGATCCCATGAAGACAGTGAGTGAAGCCATGGAAGACTCTACTGATTGGATAACATCAACCTTGACTTTTATGACTAATTTGCTAGCCCCGGAAGAGGAGGAGGAGGAAGGTATAGTAACTTGTAGCCTCCATTCAACATTAACAGCACGATTCCATAACAAAGTGTTTAGTGTAATATCAACAGCATCTCAGAAACCACAGACTAACCCACAGTGGTTTGATGACGAGCCGTGTGTACTAATAGGTCTTATTAGAAATCTGAGCTGGCTTTTAAGGTCACGTTTTCCTCCTTCTACAGAAAAAAAAACAAAAAACAAAACATGCTTTAAATGGTTTCCCAAAGGGATTAAATAATATCATGGATCATTTTTGTGGCAATATTTTATTTCAAGCAATCTATATTCTGATACATTATCACCTTGAAAATGTTTCACATCTGTTACAAGACTATCCAAAAGTACCCATAAAGGATGGTACAGTAGACTCGTAGAATAGCAAACAATGCTGCCATTAAAACTGACACTTTTATTATAGGCAAATATAAGCCTTAATCTTCAATCAAAATCTCCAAAGATAAATAAAGCCTATGCTATGAAGATTAAATATGTCTTATGAAGTTATGAACCCACATTTTAATGTCATTTACTGTCTGGCTAAGTACCAGTGACCACAGAACAGTAATCAATTAATAAACTCCCACATCTGCTCAAGACTCATAATTAGACAAACATGAAGAGCTACATGATTTACATTACTACATTTAGTAACATTATAGCACATGAGTTTGGAATCTTCCTAGTCGAAATACAGCAGAAATAAATGTTTATGGAGCTGTCAGAGGACAAAGTACGTACACATATGTACAGTGAAATTTTCAGAAACATTCATAAAGAGAGCTCAAAGCAAAGAGACACAATAGTGACATTGCCAAGATTGTTGAACCAATAACGCGCTTGACTAAGATTCCTCATAAAAGTCACCTTGAGGTAGTCATTTAAAATAAATGCATGTGGATTGACTTCCACATTGCTTCAGCAGCTCCAGTTATCAATGAATGCTTTTCAAATTGATGGTTACCTCACATACCAACAGAATCTTAAGTGGGATATATCATCTGGCAAAAAAGAAAAGAAAAAAAAGAGGCAAGAATGCAAATTAGCTTATACAAACTTCTAACAACACTATGTACACACAGATTATACATTTACACTGTTATTTATTTATATATAACAAATGCATAACTTCCCATTACCAGTGGCATTTCATAGCTTCTTTAATGCCCAGACAGCCAATCGCAGTGTCTTGGTAGGCCACCGTTTTGAAACTTGTTTAATGTATTTATCTGAGGTACGAGTCATTCACAAGCTCCTAGTGCAGGTGTTGAACTTAATCAAGTCTTTTAAATTGCTGCCAACGATAGGATGATAGATTATTTTGGCTCCCTGTGCACTTTAGTAGACCTATTCCCTGCTTGAGGCAGGATAAGCTGCTTCAGACGCTTTAGTACGTGAGTGAAGTAAATGATTCACTTTGAATCGTGAACCCATTCAGATCATTTGTTAAATCCTCTAAACGATTCATTAATGAGAACTGTTTCATAAGTTTGATTCGAATGATTCATGTGACTCCCTAGTTTTGATTGCAAACGGCTGACAGAAATAGGACAAGATTAGCTTATTAAATACTGTGAGGTAAAATGTTTTTCCGACAGTGAGTCATCAATATATTGTTCTGTTTCAACATCCTGTGGAGTGTGGTCTGTTTAATTCAAGTTCCAACTCATGAGCTTAAAGTAAACTCTTAAAGCTGCAGTTGGTTATATTTTGACGCTCTAGCGGTTGATAAACAGAACTGCTTGCGTCTTGCGGAAGAACATTGTAGCCGGAACTACTTCTCTCTGTTTATGTCTATGAAGAATCACAAAGGAACTGGGTTACTCCGCCGCGGTACCCCCGAAGCAATCTAAAATAGTCCGAATATAAACACTTATTATAGGTGTACCCTAGTGATTCAGGAACGGCTAAAAACACGGTTTGGAAAATGGATTCATGGTGTACTCACTTATTATATACATTTTGTATACTTTGCACACAAAAAAAAAGTTACGGACCGCAGCTCTGATTGGTTGTTTCTTACCGGGAGCGGAGATAGGCCAACAGCCTTACAGAGTTACAGAGTTACAAACAAATCCTTGTCATTTAATATTATTGTATGACCCTGATGTATTGTTTTTATGCACTTGCAATGAGGTCAAGAAAGAACTTCAGGGTCAGGAGCAGGTTTGTGCAAAATTCTTAATTAAATAATTGACTCCCTTCCAATTCAAAAGTTGACAGGAATGACAGGAAGAGTAATTCACTGAATTGCAATTTAAATTATGCATTCTGGAAAATGATGTGTTCAAATTATCAGTTCAATACAATATGCATTTCCATATATGTGGCATTTCAGTGTCAGTTATGAATGGTGCACAACCTGATTTACTAGATTTGACAGTAGGCTATACATATACAGTAATGGGAATTTATGAAAATAGCACAGATATTCAAAACGTAAAGCAATTTCATAATCTTTTCTGTAAATTAGAAATATAATATAGATAAATACAGATGTATTTTTGTATCAGACTGAGTAAAACAGGCTCGCCAGATCAAATCAAACAGACAAACAAGCTGATTAATTAATCATTTGAATTGTACACATGCAAAAGCATTACCAGGCATAAAGGTAGCTTCACAATTATTTAGATTTAAACCTGTTATCTGCATGCAAATTAAATATGTAAGTGTGAAAGACAAAGATTGCAAAAAAAAAAAAAAAACACTGTGTGTGTACTGGTGTTGGCATGCCCTTTTTCTATTTTATAGAAGACCTTCAGGGATATGGGAATAAAATGCTGTGGATCGCAGACAAGCCTTTTCCCATCTCTGAGCCACATTTATAATTTATGCAACTCTCATCAATGTTTCAAAAGATCTATTTTGTAGGTTCTTCTCTAACACTGTCTTTTGTCTTCCTTCCTCTTTTACCGATTTAGGTGAGCGTCATTTTGTGAGGAAAAAAGGTTAGTATCAAACTCTGTGCTTCACTTTGATCATGTAGCCTAGACAAATAAGAAATGCCAACTTTGGCTAGCAGGCCCTGGATTGAGCATCTCTGACTTACAGTCACTGTGCCATATCAACAATTGCATTTTTGTACCGTGCATTAAACCTCACATTATCCAACTAACTTAATCAGTTTTTCTCATGTTCTGTGTCTCTCTCCTCTAGGAGAATTCTTGCCACCGAGGAAAAAAGGTTTGTGTCTTGATGAGCGCTTGATGAGATTGCATTCATTAGAGAACACATAAACTATCAGCATAACAGATAACCATTTGCTTGTATCTGTAATTAACATATTTATATTACAGTTGCATTAGGAGGGCAAGCATTAGAGTATTTTGTGGAGAATGGGCACTAAGCAGTCATTGATTGCGCTGTTACATTCAGTGCCATTCATAATCATTTTCCTTTGTTTTCACACACCCTAATTGTGCTCCCATGCTAATCAGTGTTCCATAAAGCTGCATGTATTAGTCCATTAACATCTTCATGAAATGATCATTAAGCCACCTCTAAATGGCAAAGCTAATGCAATCAGAAAGCATCTAAACAACATTATTAGTTTCAGCTTATGCAAATGTTTGTGACATATATATACTAAAAGTCTGTATTTGATTATACGGGTGACAAATTTATATATATAAATTTATATATACGGGGGACATATAGGCAATGTCACTGGAGGACTATGATATATTGTAATTATTATTCTAAGAGGATGCTATACACCGTGCAGCAACACAGTAATTTCAGATGCTGTGAACTGCCCCTTTACAATGCCTGTTATTGTAAAATGTTCAAATAACCTTGTAAAGATATTATGATATGGGTAAAGACCATTTTCCTTCCTGTGTGGAAAGAGGAAATTAGGGCGGGACATATTTTTTAAATAACCACAGATTATGTGCTGTACTTTTATAGACAAAAACCCGGAAACCAGTTAGCATTTTAGCCCTTCTGGTTCAATCACCCTGAAGTCAGTGAGTTTTCTAAGTTGATTTTTGTTCAAATGCCTGACATAAGGTCTGTGGATAACACAAGCTTTTATTGTATGACGTAAAATACATCAGTAATACCCCCATGTGATTTTTAAAGCTTTTACTTGAAAGCTTTTTGTCTTGAAAAAGGACTGGCTGAATGGGACAACAGAAGTTGTCAGGAACATTAAACGTCATCATCCCAAACAGAAAAGAAATCTTCAATTCACTAGTCCACTTTTAAAGCTTCACTGTGTTCATAGTACTCTTGCAAACTACTCCAACTCAAACTTTGAGAAAATATATATTTATATATATATATGTAAGAATCATAAACTTTTGTTGGTCACGGAGCTTAATTTCTGCAATAATCCAAAAGCCAATGTCAAGGAAACCAGGTTGGTCTTCAAAAATGCATAATTACTACATACTCTATAGATATATAAAGATGTGTTTACACTATACACTAAAATTATTTTTATGATTATTATTTGAGCATTTTGAAGACCTCATTAAGCTGTTACTAGGAATTCAAAACTGTCACATATGTTACAACAGGTAAGAAAAGATAACCACAATTTCAGTTTCATGCCTACTTTAACAGACACTGACTAAAATATACAAACATTTGTAATTCTGCCAAGTACTGAATATCATTATGAGGTCTCATCAAGTTATGATTGATGTACTCCTTTATCAATCAATCATTTGCACACTGAAGGGATTATGTCAGAGTTAAACACTAATTTGCAATATATAAGTCTTATTATATGTTATCCATTACGGCTTGATCCATTACACTGATATTTCTGAAAACCTAATGATATAGTTGCAGAGATATGGGCCAAGGAGATGTTAGAAGACGAAGGGGATTATGAGGAGGAAGAGGAAGATGAGGTGCTTGCTCTTGAAGAGGAGGAGGAAGAAGAAGAAGAATATGGGGATGAAGAGGAAGAAGAGGTAGAAGAAAGTGATGAGGAGATCGTAGAGGAGGAAGAAGAGGAGGAGGAATTAGCAAAGGAAGCAGTGGTGGAGGAAAAGAGAAAAGAGGAGGCTGAAAAAAAGGAGAATGAGGAAGCTGATGCTCATAATGAGGAAGAAAAAGAAGATGAAGAGGAGGAAGCAGCAGCAGAAGTTGTGCAGAAGGAGGAGGACAAAGAAAAGGAGGAAGAGGAGGCTGATGCTGAGCAGGAAGAAGAACATGAAGAGGAAGCTGCTGCTGCTGCTGCTCCTGCTGTCAAGAAGAAAGATACTCCGATCCCTGCTGATTCTGATGAGGAGAAAGAAGAAACTGCAGAAGTCACTTCTAAAGAAACCGAGAAAAGAAAAAAAGATACTCCTGCTGATGACAAAGATGATGACCAAAAAGATGACCAAAGCGAGGAAAAAGATGTTGCCGATGAGGCCCAAGAGGCTGATATCGCCATAGCTGTTGGTATTATAGCTGATGCTGGTGCTACAGTCGCTGATGTTAAAGTGCAAGAAACTGGTGAGGAATCTATACTTCTTAAAGCTGATTCAAAGCTATTAACAACCATAGAGGAGAGTGCTGCTAAAGCTGATAATGCAGTGGCTGATTTAGCTGACTCACAAGATGGCTTAAGCGCTACTGATGACCATGATGATAAGATGATAAAAGAGCTACCTGACGATCATGGTGAGGTTACAGAAGACGGTCTTGAAGATGAGACTGGTAATGGACTGATAGACGCTGACTCTGAGAAAGATATAACACGTGAAGTTGAGGGTGTTTTTGAGGAGCCTGAGCTAGCCGATGATGTTGCAGATAAGGAGGAGCAGGAGCAAGAGGGAAAAGAGGAGGGAGAGGAACAGATAAGGGTTGAGGATGATGATGATGATGATGCTGCTGCTGCTGATGATGATGATATTATAGTAACAGCACCTGTAGTTAGTTCTGACGCAGGTGGAGATGAGACAACAGTGGTGGCTGATGAAGATGGTGACTCTTCACCTGAAAAAGGTACCAAGATTATGGTTATTGACTCTAAAAGATCATTTATTTTGTTTTGTTTGTTTGTTTTTTAAATGTGTCTAGCCAGTGATCCCTGAACAACTCTTTGGTTCTTTTTAGTGAATCAAAAACATACAGTGTGACCAGTGTAGTCTGATTTCCAAAGGAACGAGTCAAAGTCTGGTCTTTTTAGTGAACCAAAATAGAGCGCATCCAGCGTAGTCCAATTCCCAAATGAATCACTCTGAAATGGTTAATTTTAGTGAATCAAAAACATACAGCACAGGTAACACTTTAGAATAAGGTTCCATTAGTTAATGTTAGTTAATGTATTAATTAACATGAACAAACAATGAATACATTTATTACTGTATTTATTCATCTTCGTTAATGTTAGTTAATGAAAATACAGTTATTCATTGTTAGGTCATGGTAATTCACAGTGCATTAACTAATGTTAACAAGCACAACTTTTGATTTAAATAATGCATTAGTAAATGTTGAAATTAACATGAACTAAGACTTATAAATGCTGTAGAAGGATTGTTCTTGCTTAGTTCATGTTAACGAAAGTAGTTAATTCACATTAAAGGTGCTGTAGGGAACTTTTATAAAAAAAATATTTTTTACATATTTGTTAAACCTGTCATTATGTCCTGACAGTAGAATATGAGACAGATAATCTGTGAAAAAAATCAAGCTCCTCTGGCTCCTCCAAGTGGTCCTATTGCCTTTTGCCGTTACAGACCGCTCCTGGTAAGAAATCAACCAATCAGAGCTGCGGTCCATAACTTTGTTTGTGTTCAAAATGTAGAAAAATGTATATAATAAGCGAGTACACCATGACCGTGTTTTTAGCTTGTCCTGAATCACTAGGGTGCACCTATAATAAGTGTTTATATTCGGACTATTTAAGATTGCTTCGGGGATACCGCGGCGGAGTAACCCAGTACCTTTGTGATTCTTCATAGACATAAACAGAGAGAAGTAGTTCCGGCTACGATGTCCTTCCGCAAGACGCAAGCAGTTCTGTTTATTAACCGCTAGAGCGTCAAAAGTTCCCTACCGCAGCTTTAACTAATGGAACCTTATTCTAAAGTGTTACCTACAGCACAACCTACATTAATCCAGTTTCTGATAGAATGACTCTGTATGGAATTTTTTTTTTTTTTTTTGTGATTCACAAACATATAGCACTACTAGTGTAGTCTAATTCTTGAACCAATCACTCTGAGCCACATTATTTTTAGTAAATCAAAAACACACAATGAAGCCAATATAATCTGTCTTCCAAACAATTTACTCTAATACTTTGACTCTTTTTGGTGAATTTATTATGCTTTTTCATTAGAATTTTATAAAATAATGAATGGACTATTTTAACACATTTGTTTTTTTTTTAATATTGGATTGTTTTATAGCCTATATATACTGTATAAGGCCAGTTATTTGGATTGCATTTATTTATTCCTTAATAGTACAAAAAAACAGGAACTGTTAAGAAACCATAACAAGAATTGGAAGTTAGAACTCTTTATATATCCTCAAGAATTCTTTACAATTCCTATGTGTAGGTTTTCTCAATTTTAACTGAATACTTTAGTCATTTAGACATCACTTGCTATCACACAAAAATAGTTCAGTATAAGTTTCTGCTATACATATCCAAATATGCTTTTAAGAAGGGACCCCATTTGAGGTTGTGGTTGAAGTCTAATTCATGCTGAGTGGATCAAAGAACAGCAGCTGGTGCATTGCCGTTCAGCTGCCAGTGAAACAGTTAGAAAACATAAGAGACTGCTTTCGTGTCATCTGTCACCAAACACTTGTCTCGAAAAAGTTCATTCAAGGTCATCAAAGTTCTGGATGATGAATGAAAACACTGGAAAGAGATTAAGCCAATATGCACTTGCAAACGAGAGAAAATCAAAATAGGTTATTGTAGCTAGAATGAGTAAAAAGCTAGGAATAGTGGTTATAGTCATAGTTTTAGCTGGAGCAACACATAAAGTTAATGGTAAGTTATGCATACTGCCTATACCTTTTGCTTTTTACTTAGGTAGTCAAACAAAGGGCAGCTTGACTAACTTAATTTATCTGATTCGCTAATTGCCTTTGCACAAAGCCAAACCACCTGTTCCATCTCCTAACTCACCGCTGATGATGCAAATGCAATCTGAAGGATCAGTCTCAGTAGAATAATTGAAAAAAAAAAAAGATTCTATTTGCAAATTAAATCTGATTATATCTCTTTGTCAAACGCTAATGCAATCTAGCCACCAACAAAGGGGACATTTTAGCTCCCGCCAAAATCACTTGGAAGAGTCCAAGAATAATAGGTCAAGGGAAAATGAATTTTTACTGTTTACTAAAGGTTGGAAAGACTTTGAAACAAAGTCATGCATACTTCTTGTGATCTATCCGGTGAGCTTTATAAATATGTTTGCTTTCCTTTCAAAGACATAACAACCCTGAAAGAAGAGGAGAAAGATGAAAAGGATGAAAGCGCAGAGGAGGCGGAAATCGCTGAAAAAGCACCAGAACCAGAACCGGTCCCTAAAGGTAACAAACATAGCAACAGTTTGCTTGCATGAAGCATATAAAATGAACCAGAATTAAAATGAGAATATCATGCCAACACTAATGAGCTCCAAGGTCTCACTAAGGAGCTCAAAAACTGTGGAGGAGTGGTGTTCTACAACAGGCAGAAGTCTGATGGAGGTGGATGATGGGAGAAGAGGGCAAGTGTGTGTGTGGCTGTGGATGTGAGGGTTGAGCAGACCCTTAGGCCTTAAACTTTGATCTCCAACGACTTCCTTATAGCTATTTTTCCCCATCTACTTCACAGCATTAGGATGATGTTGGTGTGTGTCTAGTTGCTTGATGTTCTGCACTGCTGCACTCTCAGAAAAAAAAGGTACAAAAGCTATCACCTGGGAAATATCTTTTCAAAAGGTACAATTTGTAAATTTTTAGGTACAAATATGTACACTTCAGGTGTTAATACTTACCTTTAAGGAACTAATATGCACCCTTTAGGTACAAAGGTGTACCCTTTGAAAAGGTACCGCCACAGTGACATATTTTGTACCTTGTTTTTCTGTGTGTATAAAAAGACAAAAATTAGACTCAGTTATAGATCAAAGGGGTCTGGCCTCATTTATTATATCCTTGACTGTTATTAAACTGTAATGTTAAAGTGACCAATTATTGAACTTTATTTATTGAGCTGAATATTTAAGAAATGCTATGTATTATAGTTTATTTGTTTATTTATTGAATAATAATTATTCATTATTTATTAAAATATGTATTTTCAAAGATCAATTAATAATAATTTTAATTAGTATATAGGCCATGTATACAGATGTTTTTAAAAATGCACTTTCTTTCTTTCTTTCTTTCTTTCTTTCTTTCTTCAACAGTTTTTAAACAGTTCTTGAAATTAATATGTACTATTTTTAACTGAAGCCATATTTTTCATTATTTACCTAAAATACATATTTTAAAGATAATGCAAAAAAGGTGTAACCTCAGCCATGGTGAAATGAACATTATAAAAGCACAAGGATCTCTATAATATGATTTCATCCTGTGAGATGTATTCCTCCCTTTCCAATTATTCTTGTTATTTGATTTATCGATATGGTGTTGAACTAGAATTTTTCTGAATTCCTCCTGAGGGCAAAAGATCCTACTGGGTATCCGATTAAAATCTGGAGAGGAGATTGGGGATAAAGCCATGTGTGTATTGCAAGATGGAAAACTAATCCCACTCTGAGACAGTGTGTGACAGAGCAGTATCACAGACTCACAGATGAGTTCAGAGTACTGACTGCTGCTGCTTCTGTCTGGGAACAACAGAATGAAGTGTACTTGTGCCTGTAGAGACAACAGTGGAACATGGTGAGACTGTGGTTACACACAGTGCAGAGAACTGATACTTATACAGAGAGATTCAAATAAATTTCAAAAAGGAGAAAAGCTCTCTAAACTGTCAATTCAAGCGCACCCTATAACAAACGTAACAAGTTGTTGCTAATTTTCTCTGACTTGTTACTAGGGAGTCACAACTTGGTAACTAAGGTGTTCTGAGATGCTGTAAACAAAATTATATTTTGTTATAAAGCTGTTCTTATTTTTTTCAGTTAAAGTCAGTTCATTGCTGATTCAGTGATGTTCTCATCCAGCTCAGTTCAGTTTTCTCCTAATTGTGTCTGTGCAAACAAGTCGATAATATCGGCAGATATAAAGTGTCCCCAAATAAGTGAGCCAAAAAAATCAACAGTGGCAAGGAACCCAAACTTCTTATTTGACAGAAACGGAGATAAAAACCTTGGGAGAAACCAGGTTTAGTCATGGGGCCAGTTCTCCTCTGGCCAGATGAACCAAACATGGTGTGGTTTAGTTCAAGGCAGCATCAGAAGTCAGAACGTGGACTGGCATCACTCAAAACATCCATCCAGTGAAGATTGGAGTACATCACATGGTGAAAGAGTCAAAGCTGGGCACAGGGTCTATGCAGAGGACCTGGTTCTCATGGTCTTTGCTGAGGATTTTTGCCCAAAAATGGTAGATTGGTCTTAACAACCTTAGCAGCCATTCTGAAGACCAGGCAACTGTGTAGCAATCATGAAGATAAAAAAATTGCTCAAGTAAGCCTTAACAATTTATAATAAGATTATTTACATTTTTAGGCAAGGATTTGTCAAGACAACATTCGAAATTTGTTCAGAGTTTGTTTTCACCTTCATTGATTTTGCAGCAACATATTGATTTGCATTCAATCTCCTGCTGTTTGTGCACTGGACAGATTAAAAATGTATGTCAAGTTTGGGGGCATTTATGCACACTGAATATAATATGGCTCATGCAGATCTCAAGTTGACCTTTACCTTTATGAAGTGAAAGGAAATCATTTTATTTTTCAGACATGCCTTCATTAAATTTCCACAGCAACATCTCTGATCACTACAAATTTTATTTTATTTAATTACATTTTTATACAAAACAATGTATAATTCAGTATTCATTACACAATAAAGTGTGTAATTATTACTCAGTAAATAAATGGCAGCAATACAATCTGATTATAATATGTTCAGTGTATACATTGGCTCTATCATATATATATATATATATATATATATATATATATATATATATATATATATATATATATATATATATATATATATATATATGTTTTTTTTTTTTTTTTTTTTTTTTTTTTTTTACAAAAGAGTGTATAATCCAGTATTCAGTAAATGTGTGTGCTTGCTTTGGCCCCATCATCAAGCAATATTTGGGAGTCTTTTTCCACCCGTTTCATGTCCAAAGATATCCCAGGATTGTATCATGCTGATCTGTTTCATTGACAAGGCTACCTCAAATAGATCTGACTTGTTTTTGACTTTACTATTTTGTACTTTAGTTCTTTAAAATGTTGTGCTCTGCAGAAAATTACAGCAATAACAACACCCCATTCCATTTACTACAGAGCGTACGCCAGAAAAATGAGAATCTCGGCCTTGCCTGCAGGCAAGCAGCAGATACTCTATCATTCCTCTATCAAGAACATCATTAGATATGTTTCACACAACAGAATAAATCCCTGCTGAGAGAAAGACTCCTGCTGCTAGGCGAGAGAGCAAAAATGTGGGACTTGAAGAGATCCATTTTGACCCATGGGGTTGAACAGTCCGCACAGAAAGCACAAATAAAGCACAAAAAGATCTGAACATCAAAGTTGACATTGTGTGGATGTATGTGTGTGTGTGTGTGTGAACAAGTACATGTCAGTGTCTTTTGTCTTTCTATTTTCTTTCTGGGCTGTAAGACTCACCTTTTGTTTTGTTTGCTTTATTTCTTAAAACAGCGGCAGCCAAGGAAGCGAAAGAAAAAGAAGCAGAGGAGCCTGTGGCAGAGGCTGAAAAAGAAGGTCAGTACATAATTAAAGTGCTGCTGTTGTCTCCAAATAGAGAAACTTTTTTATTTTATTTTATTTTATTTAAAAAGAAGGTCAGAGCAAAATTACAGTTTAAGTGCTACTACTGTCTCTAAATACGCATCTTATTTCACATTACATTTTTTATCCTATTTAATTTTTTATTTAAAAAAATGCAAATGCAAATTTACACAAATGTAATATATGAAGTTTCAATGGCAAATCAAAGTTATAGTCATATCTTATATATCCATAGTCATATCCTATAATATCCTACTTTACGCCTTTCAATGCCCCTGCTGATCTTAATAATCAGAAAAGAGTAAATGCATTTTGTTAGCTAATAAACTTTAGCACCAAAGGTCAGTGAGAAAACAGAGGAAGAAAGAATGCATGCTGTTTTAATAACATATATCATGTTCTCAGCTGCAGCGTTGAGTGATATCAAAAATGGCATTAGCATTTAAGGTTAAAGACATTTTGAATGACCCCCCCCCCGCCCCTATAATTCCCAGCGAGCATGTAAATAACATTATTCTAAGAGACTTTCTTGGAATTCTTGCATCCGCTTAAAACATTTCCCTTCTTCTCAGCCATTATCTTCAGATTTGTTGTTACTGTTAATCTCCGTTTGTTGGTGAGGTTGTCAACCTGTTTTTATTTTTAGCTGGCGTCCTTCTTGTTAAAATAATCCAATCTCTTTACTGACAGGGTGGCATTTAATCCAAAATTTGTCACATTAATTCTGGCAAAATTATGCAATCCAAATTTATAATGAAGGTGTCATATTTGTATCCTGTGATTTACTACCACCACTCTAAAAATTAATTTCAGTAATAACATTTTGATTTATGGATGTAAAATCTGGAATTGGCCTCTGATGTCATAAGCACATTATGGGTTTTAAAGATAATGACACTAATATATTCATCAGTAGAAGACATTTATCCTCGTGTTTAGCTGCCAATGTGATCTTTATCACCCTGTGTTGATTTAAACAAGGCTAATCTAATACATCTCTCATTAGTTTGTCTGTTTTTGAACAGTTTCACATTATTTTATGTACATCATAATAATTTTCAGATTTAGTATATTTTTTTGTGACTGATTCGATTTTTTTTTTTTTTTCGAATAAGTCTGAGGGTGCCTCCAAAAAAAAAGATTTAGATTACCCAAACGAACTGAACCCTGACACCAAACGAACCCGTGTGTGCACAAAAAATGCTCATTTGGAAGTCCTTAAAAATTACACTCACAATTTTTCATTTGTTTGTATCCAGACAAACACAAAGAGGCCTCTGCCTGTCCTTGTATGCATTCAGTAATACCTAAAGAGCCTCAAAAAGCCCAAGACACTAAACCAAAGGAAGAAAAAGGTATTTGGTATTGACTCGCAAGGTCAATATCATGCATGTTGTTTTAAAATATAATAAACAAAAGCCTGGGCATATTCTATTGCATTCTAGAGCCATTCTATAGCAAATTACACTGGCTCATGGATCAACTGTAGATCTAGTTAGAGAAATGGAATCTTGTGATTATGTTCTAACAAATATTGTGAGCTTTTCATGCAAAAATAACTGATATTCTGTATTTTGAACATGCAATAAAATATAATCACTGATTGGTGAATGATGTGTACCTAAAAACACATTTGCACCAGTGGTATAGAAGTGACTGAAGACGTGGATGTCTCCGTACTTTAAACTCATACCATCCTGCTTTCTACTGTGCTTACAGGATAGCATATAAAAAAAAAGATTCAAGATTAAGTTTTGTTTCTCTTCCTAACAATTTGCTGAAATTGCTAGGCAAAGTTTTTGCCACTAATGGATCAGCAAAGCCATGTTTGGTGGTTTGCATTGTTGTTTAGAGAAATC